>NC_056743.1:663245220-663465220 GCF_019279795.1 Protopterus annectens | reverse complement strand
TTTATTTATTTATTTATATTTGTTGACCGGGAGTGTCTGACTGGACGTAGGTCCATTTTCAGCGGAGGCCCAAGGAGAAAAGCTCCACAGTTAAAATAAACAGACAGTAATTATATTGGATTACATAGCGATTAACAATTTACATAGCGATTACTTACAACATATTTACAGATGAAGAACATAGTACATCAGTAGACAACTAGAATCTTTATCTGTGAAGTACATAATAGACATTAACAAATGTTACATTAAGAAGTTCCTGCTGTATAAGTAGTACTAGGCTTATGAGCATCTGAGCTTGCTATAATCAAGGTAGTTAGTGGTTGGATGAGGTGGGTGATATTAGAGTGGGAGTTGCAATGGCATAGCCAGCATGTTTTTAGGTGCGCTTTTAGTAAAGTTTTGAAGTGGGTGCATGATGGTATGGAGGTAATTGTGGGTGGGAGGGAGTTCCATAATTTGGCTATGGTGCAAGAGAACAGTGCTTCACCAGCAGAGTTATTGGCTTTAGTGATCTGCAAGTGATTTTTGTTGCTGGATCCTAGTGGTCTGGTGGTGCGATAGGGCTAGAGTAGATTCTGGAGGGATGGGACATTTAGTGGTTTTTATTATACAATATTATATTATACAATATGGTTGTTATTATTGGAGATAGTAAGAACAGGAAGTGGAAGCATAAAACCCCTTAGTATACAGGGTTTATTGCAAGAGGTCACAAGTAAGTGTTACTCCTCCAACCCCTGGTATAATGTTTAAATGTTAGCACTATTAATTGAATATTCACAGGGAGTGAGGAGTGAACCCGGGTAGTGTAGCTGCGGACTCACATGGATGTGGAGTTAGTAGAGAAGTGCTAGAGCTAGTCTCTGGTACTATTATGCATATATGCATCACATGTGCACACACATACATACACATCACATGCATGCCCACACATGTAAAGTGCACAATAGGGAGTAATGGGGTGTAGAGGAGTACGTGAATCCACTCGACAAACCCTGCTCTAAATTTGTCAGATTCAGTGCTGGCTCAATTTTCAGTGCATTGTGCATCAGTAATTGCACATTTAAAACACCCAGTTGATTATAAATCTTTATGGATACAGCCTATCACCCTTCATAAAAATATTTGAATAGCTGCATGAACTGGCCTTAAAGGAGGGGGATTATCACTTATACTTTAACAGGAGCTGCCTCTAAATAGATAGTTAAGCATTCTGTCATTATATTCTTTACTTGGACACCCACTGAGATAGAAGGGTCGAACAAACTTCTAGATCACATTTTATTCACACAAGGCCATTTAGTAATACAATCCACTGACAGCGCTCAGCACCTCTGTTAATGAACCATTGACCTATTTGCCTATAAGAAGATGAACTTCAAACTGTCAGGACTGAGAGTTCTGTAAATCACAAAGGTCAAAAAGTATCCAGTCTTCAGCTTCTCCGTTACGAGACTCCTTTCTTGCATTCTAATCAATCCAAATGTCAGTAAAAGTATAATGCGAACATAAAAAATAGAGCAAACCTCAAGATGCTGACCTAGGCAGAACAGCCATTTACTTTGTGAAAATGATGGGATTTTTTGCTACTGCTGTACGAATTCAGGTCTAATGTGCTGCAATAATGAGTCTTAAAATAGGACATCTAGTGAATTGCAAATACATTGCAAATGTCAAACTTGTGATGAATACTTGTAGACTTCCATAACAGTATTACACTGTTCAGAAAGAAATGACTTCCGAAATCCATCACTATTGTAAAATGCCCCTTAAATCATTATAAGCAGTTACAGAGGCTTATAACTGACAGTATCATTTTAAATCTGAAATGTCCATAGAAACAAAAAAAAAAAACAGCTTATAAATTACGTTATAAATATCTTTCATATAAAAATATTGAAGACATACAAACTGCTGACCTATGCAAATGCTGCCTGCAACTGTGAGAATGATAAAATAATATCCTCTCTGCTTATACTTATTTACTCAGCGAGAGGTCAGGTGTGCTGACCACAAATTTAAGTCCTGCACGGGTCAAAGCTCTTCTATGAATTTTCATGTTGCTTGAAATCACAACACTGCAAGACTAACGAAACATACGCATGATTAATTAATAACCAGTACAAGAACAGCGAGTATATACAGATGCAAAAGCACCGATCCGGAGAAAAGTAAAGAAAAAACACAAAGGGGATCAGCACTTGAGCGGAGGAAAAACCTAAATATATAGGCTATTATAAATTATTTCAAACAATGAATATAATGAGGTAATACTTACTATAGCTACGAAGCCACCAAAGGCAAAAGGATATGAGAATTAAAGTTTCTAGTTGATACTCTGAGTTCAGAGAAAGTATATTAAATCTTAAAAGTAAGAACTGGCTTACTAATTACTGAAAGTGAGCTGCTATAATCCAAAAGCAGTGAGGTATAAGAGACTGAAGCTCAATTGTAATTCAATGAGGGTTGGCCAGTAAACAAGGTTTGACCGAGCATTCAAACAGCAGGTCTGGGATGGTGACAGAGATCCTTCTCCTCTATATGTCACATAACTCAGAATAGTCATAAATAGTATAAGCATGAGAAGGCAGGGGCTAGAGACTGTACCGCTACACGGTGCAAAGGCACAGGAATGACTCAGCATGTAGTAGCGGTGCAAAGGCACAGGAAATGACTCAGCATGTACGTGTTACCAAAAAATACAGGTGCTTTCTGTGACAGTTCTGAAATACAGCACCATCAGTAGGCTTTTGTTCCAGTGAGGAGATACACTTTCTGCCATTTGAATAAGAAATATGACGATAAATATACGCAGATAAAGAAAAAATAGGCAAATAGTTCATGCAAACTAATTCAAAATATCTCTTAAGAAAATAATTTCATATAAAGTACTCCAGTTAACAATCCAGATGAAAGAAATCTGTAGTGCTCTCAGTTTTGCAAAACTCAAGATAATTTTGATTTTTACATGGAAATGTTTGTAGAGGTACTTTTATACCCAAAATAAACTTTTCTTTTTCTTTCAAATAGGAGGCAAATATTGGAAATGTGATGGAGAAAAGAGAAGAAAATGGGAACATGTCTTTTGGGAATGTTACAAGATTTTAAAATTTCCCTACAGAGTAGATTTGCACTACTGCTGGGGGAACAAACTAAGAAAATAATTCTTTTGATCTGGGATATAGAATCTGGATTAAATCCAATAAGCCTTTACTAGGTTCAACGCTATTGGTGGCCAATAAAATATTACTAGAATTTAGAAAATGGAAACCAAACTCTACATCAAATGTAACGAAGTACTGACTAGTATAAAGATAAAAGAATTGAAAGTATGATCTTTATAAAACCAAAGGAACAAACTTCACAGAAATAAATGGAAATTAAGGGAAACTGCTGTGGTGGTGCCGCAGTAGCATTGTCGCCTCACAGTAAGACGTTGTCCTGTTCGATTCTCAGCTAGAGCATCTTCTGTGTTGAGACATGCATGAAATGGGTGTACCTTCGTTGAGGGTTGTGCGTCAGGGCTGGCAACTCGGCATGTAAAAATCTACTGCCAATCATTAGCGGATTGGAGTTCTGCTGTGGCGACCCCTAACCGGTAAAAGCTGAAAGACAAGAATACATGCAGACTAAAGTTCAGTAGGAGGAGTGAGGTTTGACAGAAGGCAGGAAATGTGTAATTTATGTAATGTTGGAGAGAATTAAATTTGTCACAATGAACTAAATAGATATTTAAATCAACATTTAATATAGAATTCCTACTTTTTTATTAATAGGGCTTAGTTTTACTCTACTGAAGGATTTCCAGTTTTGGTTAGATGCTTTATGTAGTTAAGAGTTTTAACTGATGTTAAACCAATAGAAATTGGTTGCTTTGAATGGGTGTTGAACCCTGCACCTTGTGTCTGTGGAACTGAAGCACTAACCATTGTGTTAATTCCCAATATGATCTCTTGACCTGACTGTAGTAAATTATATAGAAGAGTGTATATTTAAATGAACTGCCAATAGCTCTTTTGCTATTGGACCTTGAAGAGAACACCGATTGTTTATTGGTTGTTGGTTAGTTTCTCCCTTTAACGCATATTGTTACTGTATATTTATAACAGTGAATTTTATTGGTGTATCACTGAATTCTTATGTTTTTATTGGTTGTTACTCTTACTCTAGAACAGAAACAATATGTAAAGGATGCTGCTTTTGATGGTATCTGGTTGGATATTCAATCAATGTATAGTATCATGGCTTAGTTAATTGTTTTTTTGAATTCCTATATATGAAGATGTTTTACTAGGTTCTGCAATGGTCTGAAGAAGCAATAGTTTGTTGTTGCAAATCCAGTAACCTTTTTATTTTTCACATCAATAAATTTATGTGTGGTGTTTAGACATGGTTGTCAGAGGCTGGATTTTTTCTCTCTGCTTGTTTGTGGGTATATTTGACCTTTGCCTGATTTGCAACTCTTTGGCCTTCATTTAGTCAAATGACTTGCTCAGAGTCACACAGTAGACAAATGTAGGTAGACAGAATCAAGCCCTGTACTCTGAGATACAGTAGTAGTTCCAAGCCTTAGTCCTCTGTGCTACCTGCCAATCAGTTTGTTGGAGGGGAGTAGCACAAGTACCTTGGTGATACTGCCACATTTTATAAAGAAATAATGCTGCTGGGGTAATACTAGCAGGAACACTAGGATTGGATACCTAGTGCCAACTTGAATAATGAAAATATGAGACTGGGTTGCAGTATCACGAAAAGATGCTGGAAGAATGAGTCAGCAATGATGGCTGTACTGGCAGTATACTTGAATACCCACTGGCTGATAGCACACCACAAGTGAACTTACATTTTCACTCCAAATTTATTCAAATAATATATTGAGGACCCTGGAGATGATGCCACTGGGTGTTAAGTGGCTGCCTTATGAGGAGGAAGAGGAGTACAATACATTGACTTCTTCTTCCAACTCTTTGAAGAAAAATGTTTACCTGCAATAGGTTATAATACCCATGACAAGATGCCAGGAATAAATCAAATGCACATCTGGATATTAGGTTGTAGACTTCCACAAGTCAGACAAGACATATCAGAGTACTGGATTGTAGACTTCCACATAACAAACAAGACATATCTGGTATTGGACTGTAGACTTCCACATTTCAGACAAGACGTATCTGGGCAGTGGATTGTAGACTTCCACACATACCTCTCAACTGTCCAGATTTTTGCCTCATACTGTTGGCCTTTATCATATAATTAGGTATTTTCTGACAAATCACTGAAGATTAAAATCACCAAATAATGATAGGCATTTGAGTTTCAGATTTCATATTCTTCAGAAAATGCATGTTAATGCAAAACCTGTTATTCTACCAACTTGCCTTTTTTTATAAAAGCAATATTTAAAATGTGTCCCTATTTTTGGGTCTTTGTTTCCCCGTTATTATTGGCTCTGTACAGATTTTTTCCACATGTCAGACAAGACATATATGGGTACTGGACTGTAGATTTCCACATGTCAGACAAGACAAATATAGGTACTGGACTGTAGACCTCCAGATGTCAGGCAAGACACATCTAGGTATTGAATTGCAGAATCCCAAATGCCAGACTAGAGGTAAAGACAAAGATATAAGAATGGCATGGACCACAGTGGGGTAAAATGTAGTCCTGACCTCCGTTTTGTCTGAGAGGCAGCATATTTCCTTTTCACATCCCTTCGTTGGTCACTTGAGTGAAATTTCAGTTTAGAAAGTTTAAGGTAGCTGATGATGTCAGAGGTCATAATGCCAGGAATCAGAATATCAAGTGCAAGCTTTCACTGACAATTTTGTCACTGCACAAAGTAAATTTAACATGGAGAACCTTACCATGTATTAACTTCAACTTGTCAAACACATTCCTGCCCTGTGCTTGAAAGTGACTGTAAAATCCCCCCCCCCCATAGGAGTAACCCTTGCATTCTAAGGCCTACTTAGTAAGTTGGCCACTGTTGACCAGTAGATAGCACTGTGTGTGTCAATTACTTAGTATCCTTAGCTGTTAGGTGTCTGCATCCTGGAAATGAAAGAAAACCTGTTCAACTTTGTGCCTCTTTGCTAATTGCTTTGTACTGGCTATAAACTGATTACTCTCAGTTAAAATATGGTCTATGGTTGGAGGCTTACTGCAGTAGAATGTCCAAATGTCCCCTCAGCATTGTCTCCTCTTCCACTAATACCTACAATGGGAAAGCTAGTGACTTAAGTCATATGTTATTGTATAATGCACTGAAATCCTTCTAGTAGGAAACATTCACCCGAATCCTGGCCCCATCTATCACAACGAATATCAAAACAATTCTTTTTCACACATTACTCTAACCCCACAATGGTCAACCCTCCCCCAGCTCAACCCCGGAAATCTAACTTTTTCTGACAGAAATTTTAGACGCATAAGAGATAAAACTGCTGAACTACATGCATGAATTACCAATTATAAGCCTGATATTCTTGCTGTAATGGAAAATTAGCTTAAAACAAGTATAAACAACTCTGAAATTATACCTTCTGGCTATATAAAATCATCTGCAACAACCGTATAAATAGGAGGGGTGGTGGTATTGCTTTAATATTTCCCAGCATCCGCCACATTTCCTCTTACAACAAACCAATATCAATATTCAGTTCAGCAGAGTTTCTTATTACTTTCCTGGGGAAAAATGTAATTAAACAAATATGTGTTACTCTCCTTTACATCCCTTCTGGTGACAATACAGCTATACTGGAAGAAAGGGTCTACATTACAACATTGAACTCACAGGAGTCTGAACATTGTAATATCGAACCTATGTTCGAAATGTGAAAAGAGCGAAGCCGCATAACACAGATTTTTTTCCCACAGAAAAAAAATTGGTGGGCCGTTTTTGCGGCTTTGCTATTTCCTCCACTGTGGTGCAATCTCGGAGTTGGTATATTTAAGTAGGGGGGTGTGGGGGGCACCGCCTCTCACATTGGGAGGTGTGGGGGGTGAAGCCCCCCACATTAGTTTAAGTTTAATGTGTACGTGTTTTTTTTTTTTTTGTACCAGAACAGCGTTTGTTTTCCCTGGGGGGGAAAAAAAAAATTGCTGTTCTGTTTTTTCGTACTTTTTGGGTTTTTAACTTCCTGGTTCGATATTACATCATTTGAACTGTTGTGAATTCGACAATGTAATATAGACCCTGGAAGAAATCCTACACTGCCTATCCATAACAATTCCACAAGGAAAAAAATATTACTAGGTGATGTAAATGTCAGTTGGTTGGACATAAACTCCCCTACATCTACTATGAACTTATATGGTTTCATACAATTAATTATTAGCACCACACATTACACCAAAATATCAAATTCCCTATTAGGTGTAATCTTAGTATCAGACCCTAGCAAATATACCAGCACAGGTATAATGTCAGAGTCTCTCAGTGATCATCTCCCAATCCATGTGGATGTGCGAGATGTCTGATTGTACAAACAGCATGTTTATAAAACAAAATGCAACTTTTCAAAGTTCAAGCCAGAAGTGATTACTATCATCTATGAAATGGAACTTCCTAAAAATCCTCCCCTTAGATGATGCTGTAAATTAATTTAATACAACTTTCTTGAATATCCTAAATAGCCTTACACCTCCTGGCAGGAAGAGACTGAAAACAAATAATGCAATTTGTCAACCAGGAAGAGTAGAATACTAGTGCAGGACAAAGAAAAGGTATGGAAAGAAGCACAATATCTTGAAAACTTCAGAATGCTTTGCAATTGTACTAAAAAGCAAATAAATGAAGAAAAGCAACTCTACTATAATAACTTTTGGAATAATAGTAAACACAACCCTAAAAAATTCTGGACAGCTATTAAAGAAATCTTGCATCTTCGCCAAAAGTTCTATCAAAGCCACAATACAATTCAATTCTTATTTGATAGATAGTATAGCGTCTCTAACCAAGGATTCTCCAGCTGTAATCCTAAGCCTGCCCAACAGCCATGTACAGTATCAGAGCATCCACTTTCACCTTCAACCCTGTGCCAACATCTTATATAAAACTACTCAAACAAACTCAAAACATGCTCTACTTCAGTCAATAACTTTCCAAGCAAGTACCTTAATATAGCAGCCAATAACATTGCCTGTTCTGTCTCAACCATTTCCTCTTTCTCTGGAAAGTCGCACATTAGCCCTCTGCACAAAGGAAGAAATTCAACAGATATTACTACCTTTAGACCTACAGCATTCTTATTTTCCCTCTCCAAAATACTTGAAAATGTATTCCAAAACAATTGTTGAACTACCTCCTGCAGGAATAACTACTGTCCCCCTCACACAGCATGGCTTCTGTCCTTCCCAAAGTACTAGCATTGTGTTTCTAACCAAAACAGATACTGCCAATAAAGCTAGAGGTAACTGCAAACTTGTGCCTTCCTTATTTCTAGGCTTGTCTAAAGCCTTCAACACCATTTGCCACAGCAAACTTCCACTTCAAATGTCTTTACTAGGTCTCTATCTGTCCACCTTTCTATGGTTCAAGAGCTACCTATTCAATAGTTAATAAGTCAGTAAAATAGAACTCCACTCTCTCTCCATATCTCCCAGTCCCCTCCAATGTAGCACAAGGCTCTATGCCTGACTCTCTCCTCTTTAACATTCTCATCAATACCATCCGCACATCCATAGAACAGGCCTCCATAATACAGTAAGCAGATGACTCCACACTCATTTTCATATCTGACAACATGGCACACCTCCAAAAAATGATTCAGGAAGCTTTAACAACCACTGAAACATGACTTTGTAACTTACAAGTTATGCTCAACCTAAAGGAAAAAAAAAAAAAAAAACTACTACTTTTCCCCAAATCCCTCTTTCATGAAAAAAAAAACATTTAAGTCCTCTCTCTTGATAATACAACCACTGAAATCACTTCTCATTGCACATTATTAGGGATGATAGTGGATGAAAATCTTAAATTCAATCTGCATCTATAAAACTGCATAAGAAAAACTCATTACAAACTAAGATACTTTACAGCAACAAAAACTTTCTTGCCAATGCAAGTAAAACTTCATTCACTGCTACTTATCTCCTCCCCACACTTCTTTATGGTTGGTTCTTCCTTCCTTCCTTCTCATCTCCAGGCATCGCAAAAATCAAAACTTGAACAATGCTATAACAAAGTTACTAAATTTGCAGCAAATACCCTTTCAGAACCAAACACTATGTTTGTTTGTGTCTTTTGGCTTTTTCCCGGTTAGGGGTCACCACAGCGGAACTCCAGTCCGCTAATGATTGGCAGTAGATTTTTACATACTGGCTTGCCGGGCCTAACGCACAACCTTCAACGAAGGAATGCCCATTCACGCATGTCGCCACACAGAAGATGCTCTAACTGAGAATTGAATGGGCAACGTCTAACTGTGAGGCGACAATGCTACCGCAGCACCACCAAACACTATATAGTACTTAAAAGCCTAAATTGTTTAGAACTACCCCTTTAACTAACATATACACAGCTTCTTAACACCTACAGAATTATCTGACATCCATCTGCTTGTCCAGCACTAAACACCATTCAGGTCAATATTCTCCCCTCCCATCTTTTAAAACCATTCTGAAAGACTTCCTAGCCAAAATCTGGCTCTGTTGTTATTCAACACAAGGATAAAGTATATCCCTAAATGTGAACAAGTACTTTTTCATACCTCCTTACTCTCTTTTATCACTCACTTCCTGACTTCCAACAATTTCTTTCCACTGGCTTTCTCTCTAAATATACCATAAGCCCGCTTTTCATGTTACATTATATTGCAATTCCTGTTTGCATTGTACTAGCTTACCTTTACTTTCTCTATGAACTGGCTTAATGTTTTTAACCAATGTTTTCACATTATGCCTAATTCTGTATCATTATTTAAACTGTAGATGTTTTTTATTATTTGTTCTTAAAACATTTTGGTAATGCTTAGGACATTTTCTCCCTGGGCCTCCAATGAAAATGTGCTCCTAACCCAGTCAGAACTTCCTGATAATCAAATGTCAGTAAATAAATAAATAATTTTAGTGTAAAGAAAAAGGGTATACATGCGTTCTTGTGTAGGCTAAAGCAGTGATAGAGTTTAAGAATACATGGGGGACACGAGTTTACTCTTCTAATATGAAGGACCGACAACCTTTCCAGCATACAGGGGAAAAGTACATTATTTATCTACAATCAAAGCCTATGACAGAATTCATTTAGTGACACCACTCAAATTCTACCGCTGTTTCAAGAAGCTAGTCTCTTGCACAAAGTAAAAGATGGACTGCAGGAAAATGTTTTGTATGTATATATATATATATATATATATATATATATATATATATATATATACACACACACACACACATATATATATATATATATATATATATATATATATACACACACACATATATATATATATATATATATATATATATATATATATATATACATATATGATAAAGGAATGCAGGTTGCTTAATAACATTAGCTGTCTTCTTTGTATTAAATATATCATAATATGCTGGATCAAACTCATACGGAAAAATACAGATTTAGGCTTACAAGTAATAGTAGCAATATGGTTTGTTTCATATAGTCAGTATTTACACTACATGTGACTGTGAAGTACTTCTATAATTCTGGCAGTGCTTAAAGGCCTTCCTTAAAAACATGAATTTATGAACACGGTCAGATTAGTTTTCATTATTTTTATTTAGGTGCATCAAGGCTTCAGCAACTCAAAACAGCTGGTATTATCAGTGGAAGACTAAAAACTGTCTGGATGGAAAGAGTACGAAACCAAAAAGGCCTTATGTGAAAAAAGAGCTAAAGGCTCCTGAAAATGTTATATGCAAAATGTGACATTAATCAAAGAGTGTATATCCTCACTAGAAGTATTGTTGCTGGGTTTGGCATTTTAATTTTGTGGTACTTTTAAGTCCATATATTTAGACTTTTGTACAGGTCTAATGATGTTGAGGGAATAACTTGCAGTTTTCCAACGAGTACGAATATTGAAGCAGTATTTCATTACATACAGAATGCTCACTTGCAAATGTAATATTTATTTAGTTCTAAAACATTCTCTCCTTAACAGGAATTTCAAAGGGGCAGAGGCAGTGAAATAGGTTAAGCTGTGCATGATATGTTCTTAGACAAAAACATTGCCGAATAGGACAATCGAAGGTATATAAGCATTGACTTGACTGTACTTAATGCGTCAGAAAGGCCACGTTTCTAAAAGGGCTCACAACTCTTACATCACTTTCTTACACAAATACTACCACACATGGCTGATAATGATAACAAAATAGATATTGATTTGATCATCATCAAGTAACGCAGGCTAAAAAGTAATGTCACAGATGCCAGCACATTCCCAATAGCAGGCGGAGTTAGCATAATGGTTAAGGTGTTTATAACAGAGATACAAAATACAGGCTAGGGTTTGAGTCTCACACATGAAGGAACTTGGCCAAACAACAAGGGCAACTAACTCAGTACTTACCTGTGAACTGAACAGCCAAAAGTTCACCAGTTCTCACTGTCCCCATACTACAGTTTCTTTTTTTTTCAGAAAGATTTTTTTTTCAAAGTCCATGATGTTCCGTGTCCATAACTCCTCCCCCACCTCCTACTGCGTGGCAGCTTAGGGAAGTGTGGCAGAACAACTGACAGCATTGTGTGGTAGGTATCAAAGAGGAAAAGAGCTCACAAGTTCCCTTTCTCAATGTGTCAGCTACATCTGTAACAGCGTACGGACTCTTCTCTTCACTACGTCTACCGTCCCCACAAACTTTGTATAAAGTGATTGTTAATGTTGCTTAACAGTGTTGCGCAAGTGTAACAAATTCCACTGCAGTGTGATCTTAACTTTCTTTTACATTAAGGTTAAACAGATCCCATATGAAAGGGAATGATGAAGTCAAGTAAAACATGAAATAAAACCAAAATAAAGCAGGCAGGATGATGACATTTCAGCTAAATATAGAGGCTGATGTGAGGGAAGAGTGCCAGCCTAATAGCTGATGTACGCATCTGTTGTCTACTCCTACAACATGCGTACTATTAAACACACATACACAACAATTTGATCTCAGTGACACTCACAATGACATCACAGATGAACTACCTAACAGTTATGCCATTCAGTGATAATGCAGTATTACACATACTTAAGCATATTGACTGAAAGGCTTCAGCTGTCTCACACAGTTACCTTGCATTCACATGCCTCTAAATGCCTTAATTGAAAATTAATTTTCAGTTTTATTTTTGGACACTCTAAATGAAAACATGACATCACAATTCAATGTTAAAACACTATAAGACAATGCATCAAAACTGCTTTTAAAATATGCATGATTCAAAAAACTGCTCTTAAGAATAAGTGTGCCCTCCCCAAAACAGTGATATATACATGATATGCATCCATCTGTCCACAACCCCTTTTCCCATTTTTGTACAGGAGATTGGGCTGTCACTTCAACAGTGACAGTTATCTATAGCCAAAGTTCAAACTGCCAGATGGCTAGCCCTTTCAATTCATATGGGATCTAAAATGTACTACAGAAGCAAGTTGATAATGCTGTCAAGTTGTCTAGTGAATAACTGGAGGGCTCTACATGACACCTTGCTGTCCAATCCATGGTCAGTAGTGAGCTGTAATCATACCTCTCAGTCTCTTTGCAGCAGATTTTAGATGTTGTTCTTATAAGGTTACAGAGTTGATAGACTAACAAGTTTTGCATTAACGCATTTTTTTGTAGAATAGGAAGTCTGAAACTCAAAAGTCTGCAATTATTTAGTGACTTCAATTCTCAGAAATTTGACAGAAAAATCACAAATTTCATGAGGAACAGACCAAAAGTATGAGATAAAAATCTGGGCATTCTGTCAAATTCTGGACAGTTGAGTGGTATGCCTGGAATTAATAGTGTGAAAAGACATGTGTTTCCATATGAAGATACTATTCCCTGGGTCAGTGTGTAGCATAACTGTTGCTTCTATTCCCATACCAGCGGCTTGAAACTCATTTTCCACATATCACGTATGCCTACACTGTGTGTGTGTGTGTGTGTGTGTGTGTGTGTGTGTGTGTGTGTGTGTGTGTGTGTGTGTCTAGTAACAGTAGATAAAGGGAAAGCAATGTAGTAGGCTTGTGTATGTACTTGTGGGAATTTCAAAAGGAATTTTAAGTATATCATCCAAGTCAGAAGTGAAGAGAATCACCCGCAATAGTTAAAACTTATTTACGCTTTTGTTGAACAAGTTAGTCCTACTAGATAAGAATCACTGCAGAGATCTTGTCAACACATTGCCTTACTGACTTGTCCTACTAGATAAGAATCACTGCAGAGATCTTGTCAACACATTGCCTTACTGACTTGTCAGTTTCAACAGATTATCCAAAACTCAAATATTTAAACTGCTTGAAAATCTGTGAGAGCAAAGCCCCTGAATATAATATGTATCCTAGGTTCCTGAATCTAATAATAGAGTAGAGACCACATGGCTTAATGGTTAAAGTCTTCACCTCCCATGCACAAGATTCGATCCTGACCTCCAACCAATGCCTGTTTGGAGTTTGCAACTTCTCCCTGTGTCTCCATGGGGTTTCCCCTAAGTCCGAAAAACATGCTAAATGTTTCCATCTCAAGCTCACCAATGAATGGAGCTGTGGGCAGCAGCACAGACTCTACATGGTGCCCTATAGGGGGAAGTGTTGCACAGACCAACCACTTTGGGCATCTACTGTGGTGTGCAGTATGCTTAAGATAGGAGAACATGGATCACAGACTGTGTGCCGTGGCTCTAGATGATTCAGTCATGTTGACTAATGTCACCAAAATGGGCATGGATAGTTACTGGTGATAAGTGGGTTGAGGACCCACATCAGGGAACCTTACTAACAGTGGGAGGGCTATATGTGGCCCTATTGGCCAGTGTGTGCCCACCATAAACCCCAGCAGTCCTGGGTCAATAAGCTACTGGCTGGCTAGTGTGTCTAGTTGCCCTGCCTGGGTTACCTGGGATAGCTCTGTTGAGTGAAAGCTTGACATAAAACCAACCAACCTGCCAAACATGAACTGAAAATTGCTATGCTTAATCTAGGTTCACTGACGGGATGTAGCTTGGAAGTGGATGATATGATGATACAGATGAGGCTGGACATCCTATGTATCCAAAAGACGAGATGGAAGGGCAGGGCAGAAAAGCCACTTGGCTTGGGATCCAGAGTCTACTACTCTGAAGGGGAACAGGCTAGAAATGGTGTAGGAATTGTGGTGAGAGAGAGGCTTCAGAAGGCAGTGAGGGATATCATCAGAATTAATGACAGACTCATGGGAATCAGACTTCAGTGTAATGATAGGGTGGTATTTACAATTCTCAGCCTATGCCCCACAGTAGGGCTGTGGCAGTGAGGAAATGAGTGCATTCAGGTAGCAGTTGCAGGACCTACTAGATAAAGCAGGACAACATGAATTGGTGTTGATAATGGATGACCTGAATGCACATATTGGGACAGACAGAACAGGATATGAGGACTGCCTGTTTCCACATGGGTGGGGCAACAGGAATAAAGAAGGAGAAGCCATTCTAGACTTCTGTCTGGCAAATGGCTTGATAGTAGCCAACACATGGTTTAGAAAGAGAGAAAGTCACAAAATCACATACAAGAGTAGCCAACATGCAACTTGGGTAGACTTCCTCCTAATAAGGAAAAGGCATTGGGGTAGAATCCATGATTGCAAAGTCATCTCCAGTGAAACAGTCGGCCAACAGCATAAACCATCAGAGCCTTCAATGACCACTGCTTGCAACTGATTGTGGCAACTAGGGTCAACAGAGACCAGGCTGAAGATCTGGAAGTTGACTAGAAAGAAAGTACAACAGTTCAAGGAATTACTCGGGGCTCTGGCACCCCAAGAAGAGGAGGAAATAGGTGGAGTTCAAGAAGAGTGGCAGCACCTAAAAACAGCAGGTGTTAGGACTACAGAAAAGATAAGTGGCCGAGCCAGGTATGGAAATAAGGTACATAAGGAAAGCTGGTGGTGGAATGCAGAAGTCCAGGAAGTCATCAAAAGAAAGGAGGAGTGCAGGAAGAAATGGGAGACAGAAAAAACTGACCAGACTAGAAGGACTACTGGTTGGCTACCAAAGAAGCTAAGAAAGAAGTTGCAATAGCAAAGAATAGGGCATCGGAGGCATTCTACCAACTTCTGGAAAGTGACTCAGTAAGGGGCACAAAGAAACTATATCAGGCTGCAAGGCAAAGACAGAAAGATAAAGAAGTTAGTCGGACACCGTTCATAAGGGATGCCAGCAACAACCTGTTCACCAGTCCACAGGACAAAGGCAGATGGAAGGAGTATTTCCAGCAGCTTCTGAATGAAGAAAACCCCACAGAAGCTGTACTGCCCCAGAAACAGCCTACGATGTGAGAAGGAGAAGAGCCCACCCTTGAAGAAGTAATAATAGCACTAAGGAAGATGCAGTCAGGGAAAGCAGCAGGCTCAGATGAGTTCACAGCAGATATGATAAAGATGCTGAGTGAGATAGGGGAGAAATGGCTCCTAATGGTACTAATAGCAGTACGGAAAGAAAGGCATATCCCAGATGACTAGAGAATAAACATACTCCTGCCAGTGTACAAGAACAAAGGGGACATCCACAACTGTGGGCAGTACAGAGGCATCAAACTCCTACCACATTGCATGAAAGTTCTGGAGAGGGTGATTAATAAACAGATATAGAGTAGTAGAATGTAAGATGGGAGATGAGCAGTTCGGATTCAGATCAGGATGCAGCACAATTGAGCCGATGTTTGCAAAGAGACAGATACTTGAGAAGAAGCTAGAGATAAGGAGAGGGTCCAACTGGGCATTCCTAGAGAAAGCATATGACAAGGTCCCAAGAAAGTTGATCTGGGCAGTACTGCGGTGGTTTGAAGTCCCAGAAACATTGGCAGAATTAGTGCAGGTTATGTACAAGGACCGAGTGACTCGAGTACGAATAGTGTTCGGCCTCACAGAGGGGTTCCCAGTTGGAGTGGGCGTACACCAGGGTTTAGCTCTGAGCCCACTGCTGTTCATAATGGTGATGGACTACATTGGCAAACAGGTTGGAGGGAACAGATCAACAAAGCTGCTGTATGCAGACAATGTGGCAGTACAGGCAGACTCTGAAACAGAACTTCAGCAAAGGATGGGAGAATGGAATGCAAATCTGAAGGTGCATGGGATGAAACTATGCACAGATAAGATGGTAGTAATGGCAGCAAATTTGGGAAATCAGAAGAAGCTGAGAATAGAGATAGAAGGGAAGGTAGTGGAACAGGTAAACAGCTTCAAGTGTCTGGGAGGGGTAGTTGAGGAGAAGGGTAGTCTGAATGAAGAGGTCAAAGCTAGAATTAGAGGGGCTGCAGCCAACTGGCATAGAGTATGAGGTATAGTCTATGACAGAAGAATGCCAGAGAAGCTGAAAAGTAAGTTGTACAAGAAAGTGGTGTGACCAGTACTACTGTATGGTACAGAAACCTGGGCAGTAAAGGCAGAGCAGATGAAGAATCTAGAGGTGACAGAATGAAGTTCCTGAGAAAGGTGGTAGGATGCACACTATGAAAACAGATTACAGTGGTTTGGGCGGATGTGTAGAAAAGCAGAAGATAATCTGGTGAGGAAGATTTGGGACAGAAAGGAAGACGGTAAGAGGAAGCGAGGACATCCGGCAAAGAGATGGATGGATTGTGTGAAAGATCTGCGACAGACAGGCATGAGTGTTGAAGAAGGCAGGAGTGTGGTACTGAATGAAGAGAACTGACAACTGTTAACACGATACCCCAACCCCATGTTGGAAAATGGGAAAAAGAGGCTGATGATGATGATATTCCTGAATTTAAGGTCTCCTAACATTTCTTCTGGTTTCTTTCATGTCTGTTGCAAATGGCATAACCTGACTAATCTTTTGAATTACAGGCCCATTTCATTTCAATCATCTACAGCAAAAGATAACCACAATGATAGCATTTGAAGTTTGCCATTTCATCATGACCATTGATTTGTAATGGTGCACAGCTTCACAGAGAGAGGGAGAAAACAGTGACAACGCAACAGCTAGATATTTTACTATTGCTGATTATATTTGCCACGGAAAGGTAAAGGAATTCTAACTAGTACTCCATTCTACTGAACATGACGTTTATGAAGGATTATAATATGAGCCACTCACTGTTGTGCAAAGAAATTATTCAAATGGCTGAGGAAATGCTAAATGCGTTTACTGCCACCCTAGCAACAGAAACAAGCAGACAGTATCAAATAATGTCATCACCCCTGGCCCACATATGATAACATTTATCTTCCCAGAAGAATCACAGGCCTCTGAGCTAGGGTCACTGCTGGTCTCACAGGCCTCTGAACTAGGGTCACTGCTGGTCTCACAGGCCTCTGAGCTAGGGTCACTGCTGGTCTCACAGGCCTCTGAACTAGGGTCACTGCTGGTCTCACAGGCCTCTGAACTAGGGTCACTGCTGGTCACTGTCTTCATCATTCCCATCATCAGGAAATTCACAATGTTATTTATTTTACTGTAAGATTTATTTAGATAGTAGGTGATGTAAATAAATGATGCATGCTCTATAACTTTTCACATGTGGTTAAGTAAAGACCTAACTGTAGTTTAGCAATATTTCAGTGAAAAGAAATTTGACAGAAACAAGGCATGCTGTGCAGTATCCATCCAAGGTTGTTGTACGTTTCATCTGACTTAAATTTCCTGCCATCCATTTGTAAGAATTTGAGAAGTTGCCTAAACACTCATATTTTCTTTTATTCCTAGCAACAACTCTGTTTTCATGTCCTCCCAAACATGTGTACAGTGAGTTGACCAGACAAACAGATGCATGCTTCAACATTAAAATAAAAGTTCTCCTTTTAATGTCAGGCTAAACTTCTAACAGTGCCACTATCTCCAAAGCATGAATGTGGCCTAACAGTGGCACCATATCTAAAGCTTGAACATGGCCTAATGGTGGCACTGTCTCCAAAGCTTGAACATGGCCTACCTTTGTTGCCTTTACCTGCTTGCATAAGCATGAAAAAAAAAAAAGTGATACAGATATTACTAAACCACATCTGAAATTTGCTGTCATGGTTGAAAAAACACTGTACTATGCTTAGCAGATCAAAATGGTTAATCCTTACCAGTAGGGTTCAGTTTTTATCTGATTCCTTAATGCATAAATCACAAGCATATTCCCCGGTCACTAACATTTTTTTTTGTTTTCATGTGCTTATACTTAGTACTTTAGTATATTCCAGTATACTGCAGGTAATTCATGACACAATAAGACATCAGCCAAAAAATGCATACTCTGCCATTTGCTTTAACCTCTGGAATGCACCCTTCCTACATTTATGATAAATAATTGAACAAAACAATCAATTTGCTCTTTCTTTTTCTCTCCCTACCCAAAATCTTCTGATTCCAGTATGATTTCTCTAATACCTGAAAGATTTAATGTGGCATATTTGCCCAATATTGCTTTGCACTATATACCCCATTAACAAATATGTGGAGTCAAAACTGTGATACATTTATTCTTTGGTTACTGAAGCTGTTGTCCATGGAGAACCCTGTTGGTATGCAAATATAAATTTGCCCAGTGCAACTAGTGCATATATTATATCCCCGCACTTTTAATGTCTGAGGGAAACAGAACATGAACACAAGTACTAGCCCATTATTAGTATCATGAATTTCCAATTGCTTTTTGAAATGTGCATATTATCTAGCTGGGGAGGAAATAATGTCTGTAACACAAGTGGTTGCTCTGAAGGTTAAAGCTATGAGATATAGTGGTACAAGGTTTTAATTCCCTCAGCTCTCATTTGCCTTTTGTGTGATCTTGAACAAATCACTTAACCAGATATTGCAAGCCCAGATCACGCTTGAAAAGGGACTGGGTGTGTCCAGTGCGCTTAACAGGTTAACAAATGACTGTTATATATTTATTCCAGCTATTGTAAGATATAAGAATGAATAGTACATCAGTTTCTCAAAATCATAACATGGAGCATTAACTTTGGTAAACTTCACCACCCTGCATAACCTTGCCAAACAATCCATACATAGGCACACAAAATCATCTATCTCAAAGTCAAGCAATCTGTACTCCAAAGAAAACCCAAACACTTCTGGAAGGAGGAAAATTTACTGGACATAAAATCGCAATGGTAGTATTTTCCCTAACTACATCAAATTTTTAACCCAATCTTTCCTGCTCTGAATTTCTCAGAGAATTTAGAAATCTTCCTCAGATCAAAATAGACCTCCCCACCCATTCTTCTCAGCTATCTTTCCTGTCTCTATTCATTCCCCAAGACTATTAAAAACAGACTTAAAGGCTTTGAAGCACTTTTTAACTAAATGCTTCCCTGTCTCTGGTAACTTCAATCCCTGGATCATTTATTCATGTGTGCAAAGACTCCTTACTGCTCTTTGATCTCACACTTACAACCTTTGTATAACTAAAAACATCATGCCAAACATCCACAAAAGTGTGGTAAGTCTGTTCAAAAACAGAAAAAAAAACATTAAAAGCTCTGTACTTTTGAACTCTCTCTCTAGTCTTCCTACCCTGTGTAAAATTTTAGAAAAAAATATTTATAGTCAAATGTCTGCATATATACAGCAATGTCACGTCACCTCCTTTCCAAAGAGCAAGATGGTTTTGGACCTGGTCTCAGCATCATGACATCTATATGGACTCCAACAGATGAGATCTTAATAATCGCGAACAAAGGCAATCTTACAGGTGCAGTCTTCACAGATCTTACAACAAAAGGTCTTTGACCTCATAGAGCACACTCCACTACTCTATAAGCTGACAGAAATTGGTATAAGTGCAGAAGCCTTAGCATGGTTCAAAGACTTTCTCTTCAACTGGCTCTTCAGGGTCAAAACAGGTTCTTCCATTTTTGGCACATTGTTCTGCTAGACAAAGGGGTTCCTCAAGGATCCATTTGCAAGAACTGAGAGGTAACAGAATCCAAAAAAGTTGCAGCCCCCCAAAAAAAAAAAACAAACAAAAAAAAAAAACACTTCCATACCACAGACCATTGTTAATAAAATTTGTAGTTTCTTTACTAACTCTCACTTGCATGAAAATCACTGCCTACGTGCTTACCTCCAAAGCCAACTGGCTTCCTATAAAACAGACAGCAGACCTTATCCTAGATTACTACTCTATGAGCTCCTTAACCTTGTAACTTTCTCACCTTTTGCAGCTAAACTCACTACAAAATAAATATAACCTCAGAAGTCATTCATATTTTACTTCAAGCTCGCTAGTTCAAAAATAAAAGTACCTTACACCAACCACGCATTTTCTGCACTAGCATCAAAACTGTAAGAATCTTTCCACCCCATCCGAGAGAGTTCTTCTCCTAGTCCAAATTTAGACCTTAGTTCAAAAATCACTCTTTACTCATTACAGCCGAGTGCGCCTCCAAGCATTTCTGCAGTTACCTTCTACTGCTCCTGTAGGCATCAGATATTGTTTGTTCATATTTCCATTAATAATGCCAAAATGATGCTACATACAAGGAATCAGAATATTTTCTCTTATAGCATACAAGATGGCAAACACAACTGTATCAATATTTGACCTCTGTCAATGAGTATATGTTAGAACTATAAGGTGATAACTTCATTTTTTAAAAGGCTCAAGCCACGCCCACTGGGATTTAAAGGTACTCAAAAGGGTTGTCTTGGATGGAATGAGTTAAGCAAACAAAGCAGGTGCTACTGAGGTGGTCACATCACTTAAACACATTAACCTTACTACCTCTCCAGTTATTTCACCTTCCGTCCCAATTCCTTCCATCATACTATCTTAATAGCAAACCATCATTGTGCACACATTTCTTTTACTGGACATATATGTATATGCAGTATTGTATGCAATTTCAGTAAAATTATCATCTTTCTATGTCAGAGTGATTGTATTCACCTGGGCTGTGCCTGAAATTGATTCAATAAAATCAGCGTACTCCCCGAGTAGAGAAATATTAAAATAAAATTAAATTAAAAGCTTTTTTGCTTTCTTCAAATGTTTTGGGTTTCCTAGTAATGTGACAGCAATGGACCTCATTCCTAACTCAGGGTACAATTATTTTTATTTATTTTATTTTACATTTGTTGACCGGGATTGTCCGACTGAGCTGAAGAGCCCATTTTCAGCAGTGGCCTGGGGAGAAAAGCTGCAACATATTATACAATTTTCATTATAAATTAGCATTAAACAGCAATGTTAGAGGATTATTACAAGACATTAAGTAGCAATACAATGTTATACATTGTCAATAATCAGGAGTATAGCAAAGCTCTTTCAAGATGTATAAAAAGAAATATGTCATAAAAGTTTTTGGGGTAAGTGGTTACAAAAACCCAGTTTTATCATAATGTAGTTGCATGAAGGCAAGACTATTACAACAGAATGTTTCTCTGAGGTGATCAGCTTAACATGTTTTAGAAGACAGTAGAAAGAGTAGTCAAGGAAGATTAGAGAGAGCTAGTGAGAAGAGTGAGTGAAGGGCAGAAAGTAGATTAAGGTATGAGAAGTAGGGGATGTTAAGGAGGGAGAGTGCAGTGACAAGACCAGTTACTTTTAAAGTGCTCTTTGGTGGCTGTCTTAAACTGTTTAGGATGTGTAAAGGTTATGATTTCTAGTGGGAGCCTATTCCAGGCAATAGTGGGGTGATAGCTGTACATGTTATGTCCAAATTTAGATACGGGTTTGTAGATTTGTAGTAGGTCCTGGTTAGAGCTTCGGAGAGGTCTGGATTGTAATTAAAGTTCAGTACTTCAGTTTTGCTTCAGCCTTAGATGTTTGATAAGAACACTCTTCTCAATACCCATATTTTACCCAGAACTACCTTTGTTTGCAATTTGCATAGGGTTACATCATATACTGGTAGCATATTTAAGTGCAAATGTAAATTCCTTTTTATTGGTCATGTCGCACCCCCTACTACAGGGGCTGTCTGAGTATCTGTCTTCCACGCTGCCCTCATTTATACTTGTAAATTGTCGTACTTTAAAGTGACTTACTTATTGACTGACACAAAGTCATAACTGCTGGCTTTATCAATTTCATTGATTAATGCTAACTTGTACTACTACATCTGTTTTTTGAACTGATCATACTGGGAGATCCCATGTGATATGAGGAGATTCTCATTGATAGTAATGCTTTGGAGTTCATGATTCCAGAGGAATTCAACTACTACAGTATTGCTATGTTTGTAACACCACTGCCTTAGAAATTGTGCACTAGCCAGTTTTCTAGTTTCAGCACTCAAATCTGTTTCTTTGAACTCAGCACTTGTTCAGAACTCGTAAGCACTACATAAGCTGCAAATTGCTACAGCACTCAACTTTCCTCACTTGTCTAGTGGAAAGTAGTTTTTAGTACTTAATAAATAAGCACTTATCCAGGCATGTCTAAGGGTCAGCTCCCAGTGATTTCTCCTGTCAACCTGATGAATCTGGGCATCTTGGGGCAATGCAGCAATTGCCTCATGTACACAGACAACCCTCTCCTCCTACCACCCAACACTACAACCTGTGAGAGATGCACTTATATAGCCAAACTGGAAGCAATGCTCTCTTCACCCAAGACTGGACTAGACAGTCAAGAGGAGAAGGTAAACACTTGCACCACACCACACTCATCACATAGTCCCTCAAAACCTACACCACCAAAACACACACATAGAAACACAAAATACACACCTACATTCACGGAGGTTCTCAATAAAAACCTGCCCAAGTATCAGGGACATCCAAAGCATAAAAGCAAGCAAACTCCACCCCCCAACACAACCCAAATGACACATAGCCCACAAACTCAGTGTGTCACTCAACCACAGCCCATAAGGCATAACAACGTACCTAACACTCTAGTCATAGGTGACTCTATAGTCAGGCACACTGATGTTCCACTCACTAGACTAAATAAGGAGAAAGTTACTGTCAGCTGCCTGTCAGGTGCCAGGATCCGCCACATAACGCATGCACTCAGGTCACTCCACAATAAGTACAAATATGACACTGTCATTGTCCATGTTGGTGTGAATGACCTGAGATGTACCTCCCTGGACTACATGAAAAGAGACATGGAGGAGCTCTCCGATCTTGTATCCCAGGCAGGTATGACCCTAACCATGAGTAGCATCCTGCCATCACCCAGAATGATATCACAGTACAAGGACAAAATGATTGACTTCAACAATTGGTTAAGCTTCTGATGTCATTCTAAGGGGATCCAGTATTTGTCTGCCTGGGATGACATGATTGACAGTCCACGATGATTTGCCAGAGATGGCCTGCACCTATCGCCCTTAGGATTCCGGATACTGGCTAAGACTCTTGCAACCCCTATAGTGCCTTTTTTAGGCAAGGTTCAAATGACAAATTTACCACTGTAACAGGTACAAGCAAGCAAAATCTGAGGGTAATGCTACTCAATGCTAGAAGTCTAAATCTCAAAATGCCCTCACTCGAGGCACTCCTTAAAATGGAGAACATTGACATCTGTGCAGTGACAGAGACCTGGTTCAAAGCTCCAGAGAGCACCCCTGCATTACCAGGCTTCAATTCATACCACACCTTTCGGCCACCTAACCCAGAAAGAAGCACTAAAGGCGGAGGCGTGTCCATATTCATTAAGGATATCCACACCTCCAGGCTAGCTGCACAGTATAATGCATCCGAGATTATCCAAGTGCAACTAACTCTGGCAAGACCGCAATCCAAATTGTAGCTTGCTACAGACCCCCCACCATGCCCCAGGATTCACACTCCTCATTTCTTGATACACTGGAAAGTATTAGGGTACAACCCAACACCCTAATAATGGGCAATTTCAACTACCCCACCATTAACTGGGAAAACTACTCATGTACCAACTCTTTTGCTCAACGTTTTCTAGAATTCATAAATTCCAACGCCTTGGATCAACTTATTCACACCCCACCAGGGGCAGCAATATCCTAGACCTGGTCATTACCAACATGGGAAACCGGTGTTCCACACCAGAGGTCAATTCCTCGTTGGTCAGATCCGACCACAAGCTAATCAGCCTAGACATCAACATCCCACCCCCAGCCCCAATTAGGGAAACCATCGTAAAAAACTTCTCCAAAGCCAACTTCACACTTCTTAAGACAGAAGTGGCAAACTTCATGACACCCATGCAGACGGACAATAGAGGTATGACTGCCGAAGCCTACACAAATGCACTTTATAAGCACTTACACGAGTGCATGGATCATGCTATCCCTAATAGAACCAAGATGTTATCCTCCAAAAAAAGGAAGCCAATCTGGTGGTCCTCTGCCATAAACAAACTCTACAACAGAAGAAAGAAACTGTTGCAAAAAAGAGTAAAATCCCATGACTGGAGGAACTCCCTGGTCAACCTCAGTAAGAAGCTGAGATCCCTCATAAAATCCTCCAAAGCTAGTTACGAAAACAAAATTGCCACTGACTCTAAAGACAACCACAAAGCATTTTATAGCTATGTCAAGAATCTAAATGGGAACACTCAGATCTGCTCTGAGTTACAGCATAATGGCACTAAATATACAGAACCAACTGATATTGCCAACATCCTAGCAGATAGGTTCAGTGCTAACTGGTTCAGTGCTAACTTTCCCCCCCTCTCACCCCCTAGAGGGCCCATCTCTATACCGGAAGAATGCAAAGTTCCTATAATCACGGCTGCACAGGTAAAATACACACTCTCCAAAGCCAAGAACACAGCATCCATGGGACCTGACAATATCCCAGGCTGCATTCTACATGGACTACAGAATGAACTGCCACCCTACCTAAGTACCATGTTCAATCATAGCCTCACCTCAGGCTTTGTACCCACTGAATAGCGCACCGAGACAGTTATCCCACTCCACAAAGGGGGAGCCATGACTGACCCCGGGAACTACCGCCCCATTAGCCTGACAAGCCTGGTCTGCAAGGCCATGGAACGTATCATCATGGAACTCATAAACAAAGACATTGGTAATCTCCAAACTCTAG
Organism: Protopterus annectens; assembly: GCF_019279795.1. Lineage (NCBI taxonomy): Eukaryota > Metazoa > Chordata > Ceratodontiformes > Protopteridae > Protopterus > Protopterus annectens. The sequence continues at coordinate 663,440,076 of NC_056743.1, read as the reverse complement.
ACCCTACTCAGTTTGGATTTATAAAAGGCAGATCATGTCTCCTAAACCAGAGTGACTTCTTTGAAGCAGTCACCAAAGCCATAGATGAGGGTAAAATGGTTCACACAGCTTATCTAGATCTCGCCAAGGCTTTCAACACCATCCCCAACTCTGGAATTATAGATAAGCTCACTAAACTAGGTATAAATCCCTATGTCACAAGATGGGTTGCCAACTGGCTCATGGACAGAACCCACACTGTGAAAGTAGCGGATTCCAAATCCGACATCAGACCAGTGACAACTGGAGTACCACAGGGTTCAGTCCTGGGTCCTCTCCTGTTTGGTATCTACTTCTCTGAAGTGCAGGCCAACACAGAAGGTCTTTGGCTAACAAAGTTTGCAGATGACTGCAAACTAGGAGCCATAATAGAAACTCCTAACGATGTGGACAAACTACAAAAGGGCCTCACTGAGACAGATACCTGGTGTCAAAGCCATGGCCTGAAGCTCAATGCCAAAAAGTGTATTGTCATCCCATTTGGTAAAAACTCTGTACCCATGCTGAAAATGTGATAAGAGACCTTAGGATACAGGTGGACAGTAGTCTCTCCTTTGATAATCACATCGCCACAGTGGTCAGGAAATCCTTCTATGTGGCTCATCTCATCATGAAATGATTCTCATCCAGAAAAAAAGAGGTCATTGTTCCCCTCTACTCATCACTCATTAGACCCATTATAGAGTACAACGCCCCTTTTGGTATGTACCTCACAAGACATCGACAACAACTGGAAAGACCACAGAAATACCTCACAAAGAGGATTACTGGCCTCAAACAGATGCCCTATGCAGACCATCTAAAAAAACTACAGCTTTACTCCATCGCATATTGCCTACTCAGGGGCGATCTCTGCCTAACATACAAAGCTATGTCAAACCCAGAGCTGTTGGACATGCTCCACTTAAAGAAATCCCAGTCCCTCCGAGCTACACGCTCTAGGGACCTTAACCTTGTTACCACAATAAACAGAACATGCTGGAGGTATTGATTCCTGTCCCAGAGACTTCCCATACTCTGGAACAGACTACCTATCTATGTCAAACAGAGCTCCTCATTAGCACTCTTCAAGAAGAATCTTGATGATTGGATGGGAAATGGGAAATTCACCCCGGGGATCACTTCTGTGGCTCTGCTCGACAGGGGCACAGGAAAATAATTTTCTTGGGTGGCAAAAGCCAGGGTACATTTTTTGGCTAGGCTTGTATGGGCCCTAGGGCTGATAGCCTAGCACCTACCTATGAACCTATGTCTAACAGTCACTGTGAAGATGTTGGTCAATGCATAAGTGGCTATTTTATGTTGGAAAGACAGAGAGAGCTTTTAGAAAATTTATTTATGAACATCTGTATGATATTAGAAAAGGTGACCACATTAGTGCACTTCATAAACATTCCTTGGTCTGCCCACAATTTAAATCTTTTAAATTTGGTATTTTGGAAAAAGTGGCTTTAAGCCCTAGGGGGACCACCTGGGAGACCAGGTTTGAATACAGAGAATTATTATGGCAATTTATGTAACAGGCCATATTAGAACCTGGATTAAATGAGACAATTTCCATTGTTCTTGTTTTAAAATTCAGGGCAGCTAAGCTATGATTTATATAGTTAGTACATGCATTTATTAAGCATTTTATAATAATTGTTTCCTATTTATAATTGTTAGAATTTTTAAAGAAATGATTTTAATTGTTTATTTTCTTAATTGATAATTTTTTAAATTATATTAGTTTAGCAATGGATGTATTTAATCATTCCTGTGATCTGTAGTCATTAAATATAGCCTCATCCTTAGACTGAATATCACCACAAAACAGAAGCCACTTTACAACCATCTGTAGTCATTAAACAAAGCCCCACCCTTAGACTGAAGATAGACAGTAGACACTGATTATTCATAACTTGGATTAACCTTGATCTATAAAGGTACTGTCTCTTTAGCTTCAAGGTTACTGACCAGAAATGCATGTAACTATAACCAAAGTAGGCAGCCTAACTGTACCATACTGGATTGCATGAAACAGACTGGGGGTCATTCTGTCAGATGGCAGAGTGTAGGCCAGCCTACCAGGCAAAGCTGAATGAGTGATAAAGGCACTATCATGTAGCACTCATTCATTGACACAGGAAGTTGTAATTGTAATGCTTTCACTAGGTATTTACAGCTTTTGGTGTCCTGTAGATAAGCAAAATACAATCATAAGTACACATTGTTTTGCTGTTTTTTTATTACAGAGACTGTGCCTTGGTAATGACGTCTTACACATTTTCTGCACATCTGCTACAGTTTGCATACTGAATCTGCTATAAAAAGTGGTTTTTCAAGCGCCTCATCTGTCTCCATTCTCACTACCATTACTGTTTATGTTCTCATTTATAGGCTGCTATTACAGTCTCACACACACACATTCTCTCTCTCTTGCTTACTGTTAGTTGCACGATTTAATTAAACCCTTTTTATTTATATATATTTTTACTACCTACAACTATTTTGTCTCTAGGCTCAAAGCTAGTAAAACCTGTTTTTGTTGCCTACAGAAAACCCACATGCCTGCACTGATTCATGGACTTTTTTTTTATTTACTGATAGTCTAAAAGTCATATATACGCCTTTTGAAGAAACTGGCCATCGTTAAACTATCTTGGATTATAAACAATTACTATTTTAAATATTATCCCTCACACTGCATTTTTCCAGCATTTATTGTCACCTCCTTCCCTATGTCAAAATCCCAGATATTATTATCTAGCATTTTCTGTAAAGTGCTTTAGCTTCTAGAAAGAATCTCACAGAAAAAAATTAATTGCTTGATAGACAGATATTTTATTCCATCTCATTCCTACAAATTCAGATTGATACTGTCCAGCCAAATAGTCTTACAATAAACAAAATAATGAATTATAAAACAACCCCCCCATTAATATTCCAAAATGTGCACGCTGATTGGTCAGCGTGCATATTGTAAATCAGACTTATACTAATGGAAAAAGGTCCCGTCACCTGGACTTTTTCTATTAGCATGTCTTTTTTTTTTTTTGGACAGCAACGGAGAACAGAAGCGCTCCGTTGCTGTTATCTCGCTATGTTAAGAGTTTAACAGAGCGAGATATCTTAAAAAAAAAAGGAACGGAGATCTTCCTTTCTCCATTGCTTTTTTTAAAGCTGCCTCGCTATGTTAAACTTTAACATAGCGAGACAAGTTTTTAAAAGCAATGGAGATCTTCCTTTCTCCGTTGCTTCCACACAGTTCTGATGTGCGGCATAACCATACGCATGCGCAGTACATCAGAACTGCCGCAGAATACTAGACAGCTGTGGAAGGGCAGCAAGGAGGCATTATACAATGCCATTATTTAAGAAAAGTAAGTATTTTTTTTCTTAAATAATATCATCGTATAATAGCAATAACTGACTTCTGGGTGTGGGTAATGCTGGATTTACCCACGGTTGTCTTTGCTTTCGCCCTCGTGACCAAATCACACCAACTGTGGGTAAATCCAGCATTACCCACACCCAGGTGTGGGTTTTTGCTTAAATAATTTACTTCTCCCACCATTTTGTGTGAATCCAGATCTGTATTCTAGAATCAAACTTGCTTTCTTTTTCCAGATGTATGATTTGCCATTTTCAGAATCAAATACTCCAAAGTGTATCAGGTGCCACTTTGAACCAACAGTTAGGATCTGGCTCTCTGTTACACAATGTGCAACAGTAGTGCTCTGAGTGGGTATTTACAGCTACTGCACTCACTGCTACCCTATTATGAAATTTAAAACGCACCCTAAAGTATACACTGTTCTATACAATCTCCTTTCCCGCACTGCACATTTTTCCTCCTTCCCAAAAATACTCATTTTACATAGGTCACAGTCATTCCCAATTATCCCTCGTCCAGTATAATGAATCAACTGTTAATATATCTCAGAAATATTTCTTCTCAAATCTGAACACTGTACTTACTGCAAATACATTGTGCCTAGTAGTTAGAGAAGTTTCCTGCCCTCATCTATCATCACTGTTCTAACCACTCCTTAGCTTCCATTAACTAATTTTCTCCTCCCCAAGTCAGGCACTTCCAGAACCTAAAGCTCACTGGCATTCAGACTTGCCTTAAAACATAGCTTAGCTTTTTGTAGCCACCTAATAATTCAAGAAAGGCATAACACTTTCAGAAGGAAAAATAAAATCCTTCATTCGCACCACATCTACATTCAGTCCCTAGCATCCTTCAACATCTCAGTCTGTGCACCCATCTGTTATTCATAGGTAGGTACTAAGCTATCTGCCCAAGGGCATTTATAAGCCTAGCCAGAATGTATTGGCTTTTGCCTCCCCTTTAAATTAGTTTCCTGGGCCTCTGTCTAGCAGGGCCACTGAAGTGATCCCAGGGATAAACCTACGATTTCCCATCCACTCGTCAAGATTTCTCTTGAAGCGAGTCAGCGAGGGGCTCTGCCTAACATAAACTGGGATTCTATTCCCGAGCGAGGGAAGTCTCTGAGACAGGAATCTATCCCTCCAGCATGTCCTGTTTATTGTTGTGCTGAGGTTTAGTTCACTGGAGCATGTGGCTCTAAGAGATTTGGTTTTCTTGAGGTGGAGCATATCCATTAATTCCGGGTTGGACATGGCCTTATATGTCAGGCAGAGATCACCTCTAAGCAGGCGGTAAGCAACTGAGTAAAGCTGGAGTTTTTTTAGATGAGCTGCATAGGGCATCTCTTTGAGGCCCATGATCCTCTTGATGAGGTACTTCTGTGGCCTTTCCAGCTGTTGCAGGTGTCGAGTAAGGTATATTCCAAATGGGGCGTTGTACTCTATTATGGGCCTAATGAGTGATGAGTAGAGGGGCACAATGACCTCTCTTGATCTAGAGGTTAACCCTTTCGAAATTAGGTGGGTTACATAGAATGAATTTGTAACTACTTTGGCAATGTGATTATCGAAGGAGAGGTTGCTATCTACCTGGGTCCCCAGGTCCCTAATTACATCTTTCGTACTTAGTGGGTTACCACCTATGTGATAATTCATGGGCACTTTGTTTTTCCCAAAGGGGATGACTATGCATTTTTTGGCATTCAGCTTGAGGTCATGGTTTTGAGACCAGGTATCTGTCTCTGTGAGACCCTTCTGGAGGATGTCTGTGTCAGCCGGTGAGTCGATTATGCCCCCCAGTTTGCAGTCATCTGCGAACTTGGACAGCCATAGTCCTCCCATGCTTGCCTGTACCTCAGAGAAGTATATACCGAACAGGAGGGGTTCCAGGACCGAGCCCTTCCCGCCACTTGTAACTGGTTTAGAGTCGGACATGGCACCTGCGACTTTGACCATGTGTGTTCTATCCATGACTGAAAAAATGCCAGCACAAAACTCAGTATATATCAGCAACAAAACAACAGCAACACTAAGGTAAAACTTAAGTGTTTTAATACATATCGAACAATTCAATAATCCAGACTGGTTTCAGCCTAACATGGCTTTCCTCAGTGGAACAAGAAAAGTTTGGTTCTATCCATGAGCCAGTTGGCCACCCATCTCGTGACATAGGGGTTAATGTTCAAGCTGGTGAGCTTATCTATGATGCCAGAGTATGGAATGGTGTCGAAGGCCTTAGCGAAGTCCAGGTAGGCTGTGTGGACTTCCTCCCCTTCATCTATTGCCTTGGTAACTGTTTCAAAGAAGTCAACTAGGTTTAGGAGGCAGGATCTGCCTTTAACAAAGCCAGATTGGGTAGGGTCTAGTGTCTGGAGGTTCCCAATGTCTCTGTTTAGGAGTTCCATGATGATTCGCTCCATAGTTTTGCAGACCAGGCTAGTCAGGCTTATAGGATGATAGTTCCCTGGTTGTGTTGTGGCACCACCTTTGTGGAGCGGGATGACTGTTGCTGTACGCCATTCTTTGGGTACATAGCCTGTGGTAAGGTGGAGTCTGAACAGTGAATTTGGGTGAGGGTTTAGTTCCTTTTGGGGTCATGCATCCCAATCCTAACCCTGCCAGTGCCAACATCTGTCCCTCTGTTGATTATTTATCCTCACTCATGGCACTCAAACTCCTTTTCATCAATGGCCATCCTCAGAAACAAAAACTAACAAACGTTTTTCAGAGTACACAAACACACAATATTCTAGAGAAAAAGTTTTTAGTAGAAAGAAACCCCTGTGCACCCTATATAAACTGTACTGTTACAATACTTGGTACTTAATTATATTATATTTGAGGTGATATAACCTTAAAGAAAATAACTACTTAATTTTCAGTCAAAACCATGTATTCTTTTACCACCTCAGCTGTACAACAACAGAGTAAGCATATCTAACTTGATGAAATTCTGCCACAGCTGTGAACCTGGGTTTCCGACAAACTGCTGCAGGCAAATTTGCATTTGATACACAGACAGTCTTGTGAGTGTCATGATTCCCATCTTTCCACGTTTCTTAAGCTGGCTGCCAAGTCTGATACTTGCCCGTCTTGACCACACAAACCAATTATTCTTAAAAATTACTACTTCAGTAGTTTGGAAAAGAAACATATTCATTTTCCTGGAATGCAGGCCACTTTTAATATTTTTTGACTCATTGCATTGTTGTCAGATCTTGCAAAAGTACTTCAAAAATAAGTGGATTTCTAAAGTTGCTACCTATAAATGTAATTTTCCATCCAGTCTAACTTCTCTTCTGGCTATAGTATGGAAAATACATTTCTGAGCATTATAACAAACCATATAATGGAGATGGCCCTTGGAGAGACTACTGGGGTTGTGTTATCATGCCCGAGCTATCCAAGGCCTTTCATAACATCAGTCACACACTTCAACTGCACAAGCCTTCTGCTCTTTATACCTTCTCTCAGGCTGTCAGATGCTTTATAAGCAACCTGCATGGAAGAGCTTAAGTGGCAAATGCACGTCTCCTCAAAGCAATACTCTGCAAGCAAAGGGTGCTAAGAGAGTCTGTATAGGGCTCTTCACCTCAGAGTCTTTAAAATTAAAGGTTCCAACAACGTGGTAAAGCTGGACTTTTACATCACATAGTTGGGGTCAAACTCACAGGAATCCAAACACTGTAATATCGAACCCAAATGTCCAAAATACGAAAATAGCAAAGCCACGTCACACTGATTTTTTTTCCCAGGGAAAAAAAATCGGTGGGCCGTATTCGGGGCTTTGCTATTTCTTCCACTGTGGGGTGATCTTGGAGTTGGTATATTTAAGTAGGAGAGTGTGGGGGTACAGCCCCCAACAGTGGGGGGGGGGTGTGGTGGGCGAAGCCCCCCACTTTAGTTTAAGTTTAAAGTGCAAGTGTTGTGTTTTTTTTTTTGTAACAGAACAGCGATATTTTTGGGTTTTAAACTTTACTGTTCAATATTACAACGGTCAAACTCCTGTGAGTTCAACGTTGTAATATAGACCCCATAGTTTTCTATGCCAAATCCATCTCACGTTTAGTCAAGCACTGCTATGGCAGACTATAAGATGCTTTTTAGAAAATATCACTTTGGCTGCAGGTTTCTCAAATATACCTTAACAAAAGTAAAACAAAATAGATGAATTTCAGAAACTCTTTCAGTAAGACTAGAAGTAATCCATGAATCTCATTTATTGCCCTGGGCATCCATCTACTAATCACTGATAAGGTAGTCAACATCTAAATCAAGAGCTCCACTTTTGGTTAGTGCATGAGATTACACAATACAAAAACCAAACATGGAATTGCTTTACTATGTCACACCTTTTTAACAAATAAGGTCAGAGCTGTTAGTGCTTGGGCTTTCTTCTCTGTTTGCTGACAATATCATTATAAAACTTTTGTCTTCCTTTGACACTAAACCTACAATAAAACTTTATATTTGCAGTTACCCTTCATTTTATATCACCCTCTGTGGCCTAAAATGCTTTGGTCTCTAATCCTACTGCATTATCGCTCATCACTCTGCCTTGCCTTCAGCCTCCTCCACAGTGCTCAACAATGTCTGTACAATGTCTTCATTTGGCACACCCACTCAGGACTCCTCAGTACATCTGATTCAAGCCTTCTTATACCTCCTTTCATAGAAAACAAAATTTCCCCAATGCTGTGTACACATCATGGAACAAACGTTCACACACCTGTATGCATGTCTAGTTCTCCTCTTACTTCAGGCATTTCCTTATGAACAACCTCAGTCCTTATTATCATTCTGATGGCCCTGCTCTACTCCTTTGCCATGGTGTTTCATATCTCTGCTATCCTTTCTACTTCCTCGTGGAATTTTTTTCTTCTAGAATCTTCTCCTTCTCTTTAATGATTAAAACTCTTCCCCACTCTTTCTAAAGCTTCCTGCTTGTCATCATTTCAGATCTTAATCTAGATATCATACTCTGGAAGATTTGAAGAACTCATCTTCATTCCATATCTTCTTTTTCTTTCGGCTTTTCCCGGTTAGGGGTCGCCACAGCGGAACATCTGTCTGCTCATGATTGGCAGTGGAGTTTACAGTGTCGAGTTGCAGCCTGGCACCCAACCTTCCACAGAAGGCACACACATGCACCCAGTCACACCTAGGACCAATTTAGAGTATCCAATCCACCTACTGCATGTCTTTGGGATGTGGGAGGAAACCGGAGCACCTGGAGGAAACCCACGCAACCACAGGGAGGAAATGCAGACTCCGCACAGAAGGCACCCCAGCTGAGAATTGAACTGGAGAACCTCTTGCTGTGTGGCAGCAACGCTAACTGCTGCACCACCGCGGCCGCCCATTTTCATTCCATATCTATCTTATAATATATCTTTATTCGTCAACTGTCTTACCTTTCTGGTGGGTCTGCATAGCCATGATAAATACTGTTACCTGTTAGGAAAGCTCAAAAACTTGTCAAATTACTGTATTATGTCTTTTCTAAATGTGTGAGTATAATAAACTATTATTTAGGCAGGATATACTAATATGTTCCTCCATTGGGTACTTAATGGCTGTGTAAGCATAAGGAATATTGGAACTACATATACCAGTCTGCCTCACCAGTGCTACTACATGATGTAAGTAATGTAAATAACATGTAATATGATGGTATAGATGGTAATTTTATTTTTTACACAGTGATTTATTTGCTAACGTAGCCTTTGCCATCCCTAAACTTGCTATTTACATGAGTTCCGGTCATAACTCTCAACTTTCCATCTCCAAAATGAGGAACACTGGCCATTATAATGTGGAACAAATGGGCAAAATGTGGAACACATACTAATCGCTTACTAACAACTTCAGCTAGGAAGGTCATAGGATGGTTAAAATGTGCTGGTTTTATTTATAAAGAAGATCTTTTAGTGAATTGATATGATTTCTATTTACCATGGATTTCACTTAAAAAAAATTCCTAACACTGAATGTGTTACAGACCCTTTCAATGTGGAACGTCGAAGAACATGAACTTTTTAAGACCCCAAATGAGGTACGTTCCTCATAATGAGGTACACTTGAAGGGTATGGTTCCATTACAAGTAACATATCTTGTTAAAAAATGCTGCTACATTACTCTTGGGATGTTACATTCTGATTGGTAGTGGTGGTCACATGACTGTCAGTGACTAGAGTTTTAACCAGTTTTTCAGTTACAGTTGGTCTGGACTACTGAGTAAACTACTTGTCAAAGAGTGTTGAAACATTTGTCATCTGCGGCTGAAATTAACAGTCAAGTCCCACATAAATGAATACTTTAGAAAGTAGATGACGCAATTCTTCCCAACCCCCCCTCAAAAAAAAATAAATACATAAAAAATAAAAAAAATAAATAAAACAAAGGAATCAGCTTTTAAACAGGAAGAAATAATGACTGCAGTGATTTAGAATTTTACTAAATCTTCATCAGCCATTATCAGTGCTATGACATTACCAGAAAAAACATTCCTTCCTCAGGTGGTGCAAGTATGTTATCTTGTGCAGGTCTTCTGCCTCTGGTATTCTCAAAAGGGGCATTTCTCCCAAGTTATCCTGAGTCCTGCATTGTTTTCAGCTGTGAATTTCTGTGTGTGTCACTAAAAGGCTTTTTGTTACAAGTCACGTACCTGCTCACCAAGATCTCATAACCAAGCAATTTTTAGCATAAACCAATGACAGCACCACAAAACACACACACTCAAACAAATACTGTTCTTTCCATGTGCGTGGTTTACCCATAGATTCAAATTACTATATGCAATTGCAACAACATTGCAAAGAGAGTTACACAGGCATCTAGACAATTTGGGTTAATCTGCACATCAGCTACAATTATAATGATCAATAGTTTGAAAAAATGCATTTATATAAAAAAGTAACTACATGCACAAAAAATCAAAGATGCAGTAATTCTGAGGTCATTAGAGCAATGACAATGAGTCATCTAAACATACAGGATTATGAATTTACAACAAAATATTCCCCAGCAGTTCTCATAGCATGAGCCTCTATTAAAGGCAAAGCAACATGTTCATGACCAATTGTTTTCTAATGAGCTGTTGAATAAGGAGGATTTCTGAAAAACTAATAGTAATGGGCAACAAAATATTCCCCAGCAGTTCTCATAGCATGAGCCTCTATTAAAGGCAAAGCAACATGTTCATGACCAATTGTTTTCTAATGAGCTGTTGAATAAGGAGGATTTCTGAAAAACTAATAGTAATGGGCAACAAAATATTCCCCAGCAGTTCTCATAGCATGAGCCTCTATTAAAGGCAAAGCAACATGTTCATGACCAATTGTTTTCTAATGAGCTGTTGAATAAGGAGGATTTCTGAAAAAACTAATAGTAATGGGCAACAAAATATTCCCCAGCAGTTCTCATAGCATGAGCCTCTATTAAAGGCAAAGCAACATGTTCATGACCAATTGTTTTCTAATGAGCTGTTGAATAAGGAGGATTTCTGAAAAACTAATAGTAATGGGCAATCTTAAGTAAGTTTACATTTGACACTTCTGATGCCTTATGGGTACTGCTTCAGTCAAACAAAGTAATTTTTGCACCTTAAAGTGTCAGGCTAATTGTGTAGTATCCACTTTTGTGATATAAAAATTTAAAGTCCCAAAGTATTTCCCTGAGAAGACGTCCTTCAGTTACGACCCAAAGGCTACAGAATCCTTTATCCTTTCCTTGTATGAAGCTTGTGTTTTCTAGTAACACTTAGCAGTTAATAGGACGGGCAATGCTACTTGCATTCTTTCCATGAAAAATACAAACAACTGCATCCTAAAATAACTCAAATAGGATGAGGAGTAAACAATCCCATAATTCTTTGCATATTCTATGGTACACAGCTGTAGCACAAAGAACTGGAACTGTCAAATTTAAATAGGAAAAATAGAGATGCTGCATCCGTGATGAGAAAATGAAATATAAAATACAAGAAACAATTGATGGTGGAGATTGTATATGGGAAACCAATAATTTTCTAATAAGAAATCACAATTACAGGATTTGCAAATACAGTCGGGGGTGTGTGTGTACGCTCGCGCGAGACAGAGAGAGAGAAAATAATAATTCTAGGATCATTTAGTAGCATATGCTTACAGGTTGCCTTATAAATACGGAGAAAATAAGGGAAAATCTTAGAATTCTGAGTCTTGACATTCCAGGCATAAAATGTTGGAAAAAAATAATTGAGGTGTTAATTTTTTTTGCCTCCAAGGTAGAAAGTTTCAGAGATGTGAGTAAATTAGCAGGGGGTGCAGGGAACAATGCCTCCTACACTGGGTGGGAAGGGGAGAAGCTGTACTCCACAAAAAAAAAAAAAAAAAAAAGGCCATCATAAATTTCTTTTTAACCCCATCTGAGTATTTGGCTAAGACAGCTACGATTTGGAATTATGAGTTTTAAAAATGCAACATATTTAGACCTTGGATCTAATCACTAGTGTACAGCAAAGGTGTTCTCACTGACAAGACTAATTTGGAAAGGATATGAACAGTGAAGGAGGAGGTGAGAAAAAAGAAACTTCTGTAACCTTGCATAGTCCACTACACACACATTTGTCATATTTTATCTTTTGTAGGGGGGGGGTCCGGAAGGACAATTATTTGGCATGACATACTTTGCAGGTAGGAGTGGAAGATATTCAAACCCGGGTAAGTAGCTCTGGGTTACTCATCGGTCTCTTAGCAGTTGTTGTTTACCAGTTCCTAAATGTGATTACCCAAAAGAAATTGTTGCAATTGGAGCAGTCACCTTCTGCAGAAGGCAATTACTTCTTCCAGATAAAACTTAATAAAGATGCTAGACATCTGTGTAGTGCTACATACATACATACATACATACCTACATACATAGAAATGTTTCAAGCATGGGCATTAAAGCCCTTCTAACATGCTAATACACCAAAGCACTTGTTCCCATAATAAACGTGCAGGCTGTTCTTAAAAATATCTAAATTAGTACTTGCTTTAATGTAATTTGGTAGTCTGTTCCAAGCATCAGCTACTCTGTCAGAGAACCAATTAGTACACTTCTCATTCCTACAGAATCTTCTACATAGGTTATCTGACGATTCTCTAGTACTTTTTTGATAACCCCAAACATTCCCAGAGGTAGTCATCCCTAAATGCCCTATATACCTGAATAAGATCTCTTCTTATATATCTGTAAGAGACACTGTACAAGTTCAGATATTTTAGTCTTTCATAATAACTTAGATTTTCACATCCATGGATGCCCTTAGTATATTTCTGCTGTACTCTTTCCAGTTTATTCATGCTTGTTTTCCTACAGGGTTTCCATATTGTTATTCCATACTCAAGTTTGGGTCTAATGTAACTAACAAACAATGACTTCATTATGTTTGATTTCCTAGACTGTATAAATCTTTTTATACAACCTATAGTTTTATAACTATCATTAGCCAATTGGTTGATATGATTAGAAAAACTCATAGCTGAATCTACCCATATACCCAGGTCCTTAAATGAGTCTACAGTTTCAATCAATGTGTGCTGTACTAAATATTCACCTTTCAATTTATGTCTCCCAAATCTCATATGCTTAGTTTTTGATGTATTAATCAACATATTATTCTCCTGTGCCCAAATGGTCAATTTAGTCAAATTATTTTGCAGACATGCCTTATCTATAACACTTGCAATTGGTTTACCCAATTTCAGGTCATCGGCATATAGACTGTAGAACACCTCAGATGAAAAAGTAAAGTCTGAAACGGCCTAGTACAGAGCCCTGTGGGACACCTTGACTGTAGCCACGGATTTCTCCTGTCCAGTTGGTGTGTGATACTTTCCATGTCCTATTTGCAAGCTATGCAGCTATCCATCTTATCAACAATACATCAATACCTAGTTGTACTAATTTATTGATCAGTGTTTTGTGCATGACCTTGTGAAATGCTGAAGTTAAATCTATATAAAATGACATCACAGCACAATTTTTCATTCATAGCTGTTATTATATTGTTATAGAATATCATGTTACAGGTGGTAATAGATCAATTTTCAACATATGCTTGCTGATATATGGTTTCAAGTCTCAACCTATCCAGTTCTGACAATAACATATCCAGTATTACCTTCTCCATTATTTTTCCACAACATGAAAGTAAAGGGTCTATATGATTCTGGGTTTGTCCTACTCCCCTTTCCCTTAAAGACAGGTTTAATAAGTACATGCCTCCAATCTTGAGGAATCTCCCCATATTTATCTGACCTAGTGAATAATAGATGTAATGGCAGTATAAGTTCTTACTTAAGTGTTCCCAGGTCATTGTTACTTATTCCGTCTCCTCCCTGCGCTTTGTTTGGATCCAGTTTGCACAGTTCTTTTTCAATATAATCTAATTTGATTCCAGTATCTGGGGTTACCTGGATGTCACTAGACAACTTGTCACCCCATTTGTGGAGCCAAACTGTTTTGCATAAAATTTTGTAAATATATCTATAATCTGTTGTGTCTGAGAATACATTTTAGAATCTGCACACAGTTTATCAATTAATGTATCTTTACTCCTGCCACATCTTATGTATCCATAAAAAGGTTTCCTATTATGCTCAATATCCTTATATAATTTTTTTCACATTTTTCTTGATCTTGTCTAACATTGTGCTTAATCGGTTTAAATATAAAACAAGAAGCTTCCGACTCTCCACGTTAAAAAACTTTTACTTTTTATTTATAAAAACAGACAAAAGGTAAGCGCTTTCGCGTATGCTACCATACACTTCATCAGACAATTTAATGTGAAAAATAGTTGCAAATTTATAGGGAGGCTCAGCCAATAAACAGTTGTCTTAAATTAATCAATTAACTACTTATGTAATTAAGAAAGCATATTATAAAACAAACATAAACAAACATAAAGAATAGAACAAACCCTGCCATAACACTTCAAGAACATTCAAAAGTTCATGAAATTACAACTGAACAAATGTTGCCTATTCTAAACACATTATAAAACAATATTACAAAGCAACCAGACGAGTATTTGATGCAAAATGTTCTAGCATAAATCATTGGACAACTTATGCAGCATTTTTAGCTCACTTAAAATGTAAACATGCTCACATTATTCCTTAATGAAAATTTTTTACTAGTGTATACTAAAACAATTCCATTCATGAAAATACTTGATGTAAATATATATATGGATAAATAAATAACAGTATGTATAAATAGATATGCAAATATATATGTATATAAAAATATGAATAAATATGAATAAATAAATAAGTATAAATAAGTATATAAATATAAATATATAAATATATAAATATAGTCATATAAAAATATAAATGTAAATTATGACTCGCTGTTTCTAAAATATATTATATATTTGTAATTGTATAGTGAAATAAAGAATTAAAAATTTTTAATTTTTTATAAAATTACGTCAAAGAAACCACCTCTAACTTGCTTAAAATAGTCAATGCATAATATAAACTTTTTAAATAAAAATGAAAATTAGATAAATTAATGAAATAGAATAAATAAATTAATTTATCTATGAGATAAGTTAAGAGAAGCAAAGCTCTATGAATTCTCAGGCTGTATGAATAAATAATATATCAGAATCATAATATGGTGTATCTTGAAAGCAATTGTATACAATTTGAAACTTAAAAACAAATAAATAGGCACAATAATGAATGTATAAAGAAAAAATATATATAAATAAATAAATAAATAAATACACACTAAACCGATAAATAAATGTCACAGATGCGGCTGGAGATGGTAACTATTCTACACTATATAATGTCATCTTCGGTTATTAAGAAATGACCTGATGGTAATATAATTGTTCAAACCTGGGGGGCAGTGACCTCTAAGTTTAAGTATCCATTTTAGTTCATTTAACTCGATCTGATTTATATAGTCACCACCTCTATCTGTGGCCTCTACAACTTGCAGCACCCTGAATACAAAGGGGGTAAGCTTAATCGGTTTATCCAGTTCGTTTATTTCAGTTTTCAAAGTTGTAGTTTGACCTCTCTTCCATTTCTTATATTTTTTGTCTCTCACCTTAATCAGGTATCTTGTTCTTATGAAAATATACCCCCTGTTGTTGTGTGCTTAGATCCTGATGTTAAACATTTTTTTGACTTTTTACACTCAAACAATTTCTCTTTCAAAATTTTCCACATTTCATCTGCAGTTTTTCCACTGAACACCTCACTCCAGTTATTTTTATATAGTAACTGTTTTGCTTCCCTATAATCTGTAATTAACCTTCTGTGCATTGGTTTAGATTTCAATTTGGCAGAATTATCTACCGACAAATTAACCTTTATGACCCCATGATCAATGCACATCAATAGTGGTAAAACTTGACTTGAAGTTAGAGTAATTTCTTTGGGAACACAAACAATATCTAGTATATTCCGTCCCCTGGTAGGATTTTTTACAATCTTAAGCATTTGTTGTTTCTGAATATATTCTGTGAATAATTTCTTTACTAACATTGTTGAATCAATATTATTCCAGTCTGTTGTTGTGACTTTCGGCTTTTCCTGGTTAGGGGTCACCACAGCAGGACTCCGGTCCGCTAATGATTGGCAGTTGATTTTTACGTACGTAGTTGCCAGCCCTGACACACAACCTTCAATGAAGGTACGCCCATTCATGCATGTCTCCACGCAGAAGACACTGTAACTGAGAATCGAACCGGACAGCGTCTTACTGTGAGGTGACAACGCTGTTTCTGGTAAATTTAAGTCCCCAGCTAATATTATTCTTCCCTCCTGTGTTTCATGTAAGAAATGTATGAATTCCTCTAGGTCATCTGCACTTGACTTTGGTGGTCTGTACACTCCAACAATTGTTATATGTTCCAGGGTTGTCTTTATTGTTTACACAGTCTATAGTATTGATGTTATCATTGAACATGTAATAATCAAGTCTCACAGCTATCTTTAATCCCGGTCATAACACCTCCACCTGATTTTTTTGTTAGAATGTCTGTTACAGTAAAAACATTTATATCCTGACAGAACTGGTTTCCAGTCATTGTTTTCTAACCATGTTTCACAAACTATAACATCAATCTTGTGGGAACGTAGCAAATTGTAGAATAAAAAAACTTTATTATTAATGCTTCTAGCATGAACATCCATCAGAGATGCATCAAATGTTGTTATCTGTAAACTGTTACATTTTTGACCTGACGAAAATCCTGGCTAGTGTTTGTCAAATATTGCAAAATATCTGCTGCAATAATTCTCTTCCCTGATCTAGAGAAATGCACACTATCCTGTCTGAACACATGTGCCCAAAGAAGGCTTGGATGCTCTACACATTTCCATTTTTTAAAACAGGACATTTTTTCCATGTAGGTGTTTATCCAAAAAATCTTTTCATTCACAGTGACCTGACTATCCTTTCTATAGGTGATTTGTGAAAAATATGTCCTAACACCAGTACAAGCTATACTACCTAGGAGGGCTGTCAGTTCACGACTAACAGTCGGAGAATCTTTGTTGGTGACATCTGTACAGGAATAAAAACAGATCCATACATTAAGGCATTCCAAGGCTTGTTTCACATCTTCTATTTTTGCTCCTGACAAGCATAGCAATCCGTGAACCAAACCACAAACTATCTCCTCCGTTGCTTCCGTCTGTTCTTTGTTTGTGTGTGGTTCCTGCTGGGTTGCCAGTTGTTCTGTTGGCCATTGGAATTCATCCGCAAACCCTGCTGGTTGGATCCATGTATCCTATTCGTATTACTGTTGGAAGCCCTAGGCTGGTTGTTGCTGATAACAGTGTTGTTGTCTCTGTTGTTGTTATTAGTATTAAGTCTTTCACTGCGCCTTAAGGGCTGCGTTTCAGCATCATCATTAACAGGGTTATCTTGCATTGAATTATTGGCCCTTACCTCTCATTGTCAATAGCAGAAAATTGGATAGGGACATTTGATGTATTAAAAGGGGGTCTTGGATATGCTTTGTTGTTAGAGTAGTCAGCTGACTGCATAGTATTTTAGTTAGACATAGAATTATGTACACATATTTGTGGTTGTTTAATGCTTACGTTGCATTACCTTTTAAAATATATATATACATATGCAAACATTTTTTTACTATTTATATGTTTTATAGTATGCTCTCTATTTACTTGTTTAGGAGATTTTGTCTGCGATTTCCCTTTAATTCATAATGAAGCATTATTAATCAATTGATCTGATTTTAATTTACTATAAATGGATTGTTAATTGAATCTTATCTTGTCTGAAGAAGGTGAGGCATAGGCTACACCGAAAGCGCTTACATTAAACGTCTTTTTTTGTATTTTGCCGGCTCTTATTGTGTTTCTACTCATTTTGTTTTGCTTTAACTAGTGAGGC
Organism: Protopterus annectens; assembly: GCF_019279795.1. NCBI lineage: Eukaryota > Metazoa > Chordata > Ceratodontiformes > Protopteridae > Protopterus > Protopterus annectens. The sequence continues at coordinate 663,422,246 of NC_056743.1, read as the reverse complement.
TAGTAACATAAAGATTAGACGGATGCAACTTACACCACACACACGCAAGCATTCCTGAAGAACTCAAGACAAAGATTTTACCTCTGTAATCATGGCTGTTTACCCAATAACAGACTACAAGAACAAATACACTGTGTTACCACTTCAGAACCAAACCATTTAATCTTCAGAAAAACTATCTGCAATGCAGCAACCTTTTCAAATACCATAGCTATTTGTAAGCTTGTGCTCAACAAGGAATGAGATCAGCAGATCATTTTAACACAGAAATCCCACTACTGCATCCATTAAATGGCACTATGACATGTTTTAATTTTACTAGGAAAAAGTGTGTGTTTTACCTTTCATCGTCCTTTTTCTACTTTGACCCCATTAAGGAAGTGGGGTTAAGATGAGTCAAACTGACCTACATTTGGTCAATGCTGTTATTTTGGTAAGAGAGGTAATAAGATGAACATATGATACAAGGAACACACCTTGTCTATTTTAATAAACTACCTATGGACACATGCAGTTAAGACGGCAAATTAGCATTAATCATGGCAGGATGTGTCACCTCTGCAATGACCCTCCAGCAGCTGTTATACATTCCCACTTGTACTATACTGCCTCTGTAATGACCCTTCAGCAGCTGTTAAGTATTCCCCCTTGTACTATACTGGATGCCATTATACGCTTCAGCTGCCATCTTATGCTCTCAGCTATGCTTAGTTACATCATGGGACAGCAGAGAAAATTTGAACTGAGTAATTTATGCATTGTACTACTGTGTAGTTACAGAGTTTTACCGGACCATACATAAGAGCTTATAAAGGATTTGCATAACGACACTGCGCTATGATATACAGTCTAACACAGGCATGGAGTCAAGAAACACCAAATGAGCCTCAGAAAGCCTAAAACAACTAAACCACAATAGAAGCAGATGTAGCTCTGAAAAGGCAACTTCTACAGCAATCATCTATCCAGTGCTTCACTATAGCATGCCTTTCACAGCAAATCTAAAGTCTGGAAAGCCAATATATTTGCTTCCTGATGGAATTTATTGAAGATAACACTGTGTTTTATACAAAAAGAGAGGGAAGTCTAATTATAATCTTAGTAAGGAATGCACACTCATTGATTCAGAATAAATAAAAACCTTGACCTATTTTTAAATACTACATTACAGATGCCCTTTGAAGTGATGCTGATATCTTAAATTTGTCCATGCATAATTATATTGCATTCCTGAAACAGTTTTCTGATAGTTAATTGCACTAAGCTGTTTCAGTAGATGCATACAAGTAAAAAGTGTGTACTAATTCAGGAGGTTTCTATTTTCCAACTAAGGAACTCTCAATAGCACTCGTGTACATCCATTTATAAGGCTAGTAAATAACTGAGAAGTGCATAACTTTCGTACACAGAGCACTGGGTTGCAAGGCCTTCATTTATTTATAGTTTCATGACGCAGGTTTAAAAAATTCATCCTCTGTGTATTTATTAGAAGCACCCTTGGTATTTGTGAAAGTAAAACATAATGAGGAAAGTATTTAAGGAGGCGTAGTATCGAATACAAGCTAGTGTTCTGCTTTTCATTGCTTAGTGCCCCTTAAGGAGGACTTACAGAAAAGGCTTACAGCAAAAAATATTTTGAAATAAGATTAAATAATGAGAGTTTACATATCAGTACATCTCATCTGTATGCAAGTTGCTTATACACACACACACACACACACACACACACACACACACACACACACACACACACAATTGCATGGGCAATTGGTCAAAGCTTCCCTTCTTTGCATGACTGTGCATTTGTGTAACGGTATTGCACACATAAATATACTGATATATTAGTGCATGTGTGTGTGTGTGTGCGCACTCGCTCGCATGTGCACACTCAGTATTCTTCAACATTATGATTGGATGCGTCACTTGTGTTTGCTGTACATTTTCACTTTTGATTTGTCACATTATGATAGTGAAAGCAAACAATACTGAATTAAAAGCATAGGGTGCAAGAGAATATTAGTCTCCGACAGATGTGGACATTCCCCATGTGCTGTTATTAGTATGAGCAGCTGAGAGTGGTAACGGGTTAAAATCTGGTAAAACTTCATATCCCTCCTTTATTGCATGAAGCATAGCCACCACACCTGTTAACATTGTTATACCTGAAAGAGACAGCAGCATCAAAATGTCCTGCAGTTCTTTACTTCACATAAATGAAAAAACATCGATATCACAAACTATCTAATAGCTTTGCCTCACACAGCATCCTCAAGAAGTAAAATTTACTACTTCCTTACAAACCACATGGATGCCTTCCCTGCAACCTGGTAACAATGAGCCAAATACTGCTGATGTTTAAAACAGGAAAGAAATACATACAACAAACACTGTAAATTCCATCAAGGAGATGATGTTAGGTCAAATATTTAATTTCAGCTACAGATTTCACACTTTTTTTAAATTAATCCAGCCATAACACATCTATAGTGCCTTGATGAGAGTTTGCAATGGATTTGCATTTAAAATCCATTTTTGATGCGTAGCTTGCCCCAGAAAAAAGTTGCTGGTTAGTTCAACCTCTGTCTTTCTCTCTCTCTCTCTCTTCACTGACGATAAAACAAATAGAAACTGAGGAGTCGGCCAACAAAAATTATAGACAAAACTGCAGGAATATAATTTCAAAGAAAATGTATTGTTTGATCTAATTAAAGAAGCAAATTCAGAGAAAAACAGACAGTGCAGTTTGAGCATCATTCTGTGATTGTGCTAGGCATAGAGATCTACTGTTCTACCATGCAACGTAGTCAGGAAGCTTTTATCAACTTTCAAGGGCAAACTGCCTCTACTTTAGAGGAAAACAAACAAACAAATGAAAAAGGTGGTAAAGGAAGAATCAGACAGATGACAAGAGCTACAGAGAAAAATATGTGTGTTACAAATGAACTGGATGATTTAGAAAACAGAAGTCTTAGGTGCGATGTGTGAATTTATTGTGCATGTAAAAGTCTAAGTACTCAGGATTTACATGGGTTTGCAGAAATTTTGAACAGAGAGAATTTGAAGCTTCCATCTAAGTTTGTTTTCAGAAATGAAAGGATTCATAGAGTTTGAAGGACAAAAATCAGAATTGGATAATCCTAGACATGGGCTTATGGGCCTCAACCAACTCCTTCCTCTAAGGGACTAGATGATCCAATACAACAGAAAACACTGAGGGCTTCTCTAGCAGTAAAACTGCATTACAATTGTGGTGGACTTTTCATCTGACTTTTATCAGCACCACAAGGAAGCAGACTTTCTGAAGGGGAAACTTCCCCACCCTAGCTGTTTATCCAACTATATTAATAGTAACAGCATGAGAGAAAGTGTGAAGATTAACAATTATTGCAGATATCACAGTTTTATAGTGAAGTAAATGAACAAAAAGATATAAAGGCTCATTGATAGGTCTGGAACAGATTGTTTCATGCAAGCAATGGAGTGGGAAGCAAGTAAGTCCAGGAGAAAACTACTATGCCTTACTGGTAAGAAAATATGGATAAGTAAGATGGAGATGTCATAGATAGATTCGGAAAAAATCCAGAAGACATTGAAAACAAATAGAAAACAGGGCCACAACAGGCAAAACATTTAGAATCAATATAAATGCTTAGAGGAATAAAGTAACAGATATTGGGAGAAATATGACACAGTGAAAGACTCAAAAATTTGACAGTAGAAGACACCGCTCCTTGTAAAAAATAAAGTAGAACCCACAGTAAAAGGCATGGGCATAGAGCAGGTAGTGAGATGTCAGAGTACTAAACAAGATAAACAGCAGCAGATGGAAGGGAGGAGATTTGACTCCGATACCAAAGTTGAACACTGCTAGCATAACAAGGGGTGGACTTCAAGGTCTTGATCATGCAGCTGCATCAACAACCTCCAGATGGGCAACATTTTGCAGAAGGAGAAGCATACCTGTGAGGAAATGCAAAATACGGACTGGTTTAGTAGTGTTGCTTGATTAAATATACACATCACTTCTGCGGTTTGTAGATTATGTACAGACACTAGTTGTTATTTAGGAAAGAGGGGTACAAGACAATGTGTGAAACATATAGCCTTGCACAGCATTTAAACATGCAAATATTGGTTCATAGGTAGGTACTTGGCCATTTTAAGCCTGACCAGTTTCCTTAGGTGAAATTCAAACCCTGTAGTTCTTGTCTGCGAAGCAAACATCTTAACCTTTATGCCAACCCCCAATCTGAATTAGGATTTCAGTAGTGCAGCTTTTTCCTGATTATGGCATTTCATTCTTTGCTGAACACGTCTATTTCAGTGGAAATGTTATATGATAATGTTCTAATTTTGTAAGAATGCCAGAAAAATAAAGATCATACCAGGAGCATGTTGGGGATGAGCATTTCCAGGTCAGAGGTGAGAGGTTCCCTAGCTTCTTACCTTTACCCTTTGTGTACGTCATCAAAGGGAGAGGAAAAGTTATTGGTAGTACAGAAAAAAAATAGGTAAAACACAATAAGCTTTATGTTTTCAGTCAGTTTAAACTACTGTTTCTTTTTTTCTTCCTAGATTTCCCATTTTAAATTCTTACAAAACAGCAAATATATATTAGACATTGATTAATAAATAATTGGCACTTTTTTATGTAAGACTTATGGGGATCTGAAAATAGATCTTTATCAAAGGGCTACATCTGGAGTATGCCAGTGTTTATGATTTGCTTTATTAGAGGAGCACTAACCCTTGTTGCATTGTTTTCTAAGTGGGGTGATGAAAAATATTGTTTTTTTTTTCATTGTTTTCATTCTAATACAAGCCAATAGGATCAGTTTGTGCTGGATGGAGTTTCATATATAATGGCCAAAAGAGTCCTGCTCAGGGAGTCAAAAAACTTTTGCTGAGGGAGAGGGGACCAAGACTTGGTCAGTTAACACAGGTAAAGGTGACCAAAGGTAGCAGCTGTGCTACACATATTAATTGTATCGCTTGGAATGTAAGAAGGTGCCTCGCACCCCATTAAATATAAAAGGATTTTTTTCAAAATTTAAAACATTCAAGTGGCCCTATTACAAGAAACAAATTTATAGGTTAGGGAAGTGCATAAGTTACAGCAGCAGGAATACCCAAACATGGCACACATGGCTCACAGAAGTGGGAGGAGTAAGAAAGGAGAAGAAATTCTGTTTCATCACTGCCTGAAAGTTAAGAAGTTAAGAAGGATAAATTTTATGGCAGGATGGATTACAAGGAAGCATATACTGCAAAATAGTAAAAAATTGATTTTATATATATATATATATATATATATATATATATATATATATATATATATATATATATACGCGCCTAATACTGATAACCCAATTTGTTAATATGGAAAGAGATAATAGATGATGGGAATATACAGGTGATTGGAAGAGGTGTCAATGTGACTTTGAATCCAGAAGTGAACACGATGCATGGGAAAAAGGAATATAATGCTAGGGCCTAGGAATGGTTGAAGGGAAAACGAAAGAACAAGATTTAATAGATATATTGTGAGGCACATAAGGTAAAAAGATAGCATCTGCCTATTTTTTCTAGAAAGGAACTATTCCTAATGTCAATCTGGTTGTCAGCAGTACACATACTGTAACCAACACACACAGTTCAAAAGCAGACCCACATATGCTGAGGCAATTAAGGGTAACCTTTCCAAGCCCTAAAGACCTCCAATATGAAGTACACATAACAAATGCCCTCAGCTGCTCCAAATACACTTTTTTAAAGCAACACCCACATTAGCGCATACAGCCACATCTCAGAGGCTCTACTTATAAGCCTATAAGGCAAGCCACCACATAATCCAACATTCTGGTCATTGGAGACTCCATTGTGAGGCACACTGATATCACTCTTTGCAGGCTGAGTAAGTAGAAAGTCAAGGTCAGTGGCTTATCAGGAGCCAGGATCCTCCATATTAGACACACACACTAAGATCATTGGACCACTAGTACCAATATAACTCAGTCATAGTTCATGTGGATGTAAGTGACCGGAGATGCGTCTCCCTAGACTATATGGATTGAAACATCATGGATGTCCCAGGCTGGTATGAGCCTAGCACTGAACAACGTTACCGTCTCCATGTATGATGCCACAATATGAACAGAAGATGACTGACTTTAATAACTGGTTTAGATTCTGGTGTCATTTTAAGGGGGTGCAATATTTGTCAGCATGGAAGGAAGTGGTCAAAAACCCACACTGCTTTGCCAGGGATTGTTTGCACCTCTTAGCTTTGGAATATTAGCTAAAGCATTGTCCTCCCCATAATGCCTTTTGTAGGCAATGCCAAACTGGACAAATCAAAAGGAAATTTAAAGGTGTTAATGCTCAATGTGCTAGGAGTCTTAAAAACTCCTTTCCTTCCAAGCTTTCCTCACCCGAGAGAATGCTGATGTCTGGACACTGGTAGTGCAAGGTTATAATGCCTTCGACACATTTAGACCAGCTAGTATACAGACAGGGAATAAAGGTGGAGGTGTCTCGATTTACATAAAAAATAAATATACCCCAAGGCTTGTCAAACAGGGCAATGCATTTGAGCTTCTCTATGTTCAAATCACCACAGGCAAAATCCAGTACCAATTATTTGCAAGCTAGGGGCCCCCTATGACCTTGGAAACCCATAACATGTATTAAAACTTAATGGTAACACTCACCATCCAAACCAATACCATATTCACGGGCAACTTTAATTACCCCACTATTAACTGGGAAACATATTCAACACCAAACGTTCAGGCACAGAGAGTCTTGGATTTTGTATATACAAAGTCTCTTGATAGTATTGTCAATACACTGACCAGGGGTGCAAACATACTAGATCTGGTCCTCAGTAATATGGGAGAGGAGTGCTGCCCACCCCCAAGTGTAATGCCAGACCACAAATTAGTCTCCTTTGATGTAAAAAATAAAATAAAAAAAATAAAAAAATAGAACCCCAGCTAAACTTGGAATATTCAGGAACTACTCTAAGGCTAACTTCCTACTATTAAGTGATAACCTGGCAACATTTTAAGCCCCATAAACCCTGAAAACAATGCTACCTACACAGAAGTGTTTACAGAAATCCTATTTGTGCATGTTTAGTAGCTGCAGAGAGGCGGCTATACCCAACAGGAAGTAATACAGAACTAACTCAAAAAAAAAAAAAAAGCCACCCTGGTGGAATCACAACATCAATAGGCTATACAACAAAAATAATGGCAAAAATTAGGAAGTGCAGCACCCAGCAGGATAAAAGCACTCTCATTAAACCAAACATCTCAGAGGACAAATGCAGTCTGCCAAAGCCAAATGTGATGTAAATTTGGCCTCCCAGGCCAAGAACAACCAAAAGGCAAATTTTAGCTATATCTGCAACCTCAAAGGCAATATACAACTGTGTGTGGAGCTCAATGTTAATGCAGCCACCTATACTGAGCCAGAAGATATAGCAAACAAATTCAGCTTCAACTTACCCCTCTCCCCCTTTACTTCCCCTCAGGAAATACCATCAAATATAAATCCTCTATTATCACTAGGGAACAAGTCCTTAACGCTGTCTCTAAGACGAAGAACACTGTATCAATGGTTCCAGACAATATCCGATTCCTAGGATGCCTTCTACACAGCATGAAACTTGATCTTTCAGGCTCTCAGGAATTGCTATTTAACTGCAGCATCCAAACAGGCTTCATGCCTCAAGAATAGAGAACAGCATCAGCCATCCCTTTGAACAAAGGTGGGCCATCTACAGACCCTTAAATCTCACTAGTCACATATGCAAAGTCATGGAAAAAATGATCATGGAAATGATCAAGAATGACATTGGAAACCTCCAAACACTGGTGCCAACCCAATTTTTCATCAAGGGCAGGTCATGTCTATTTAATCTGATGAACTTCTTTAAGAAAGTCACCAAAGCAATGAATGATGGTAAAACAGGTCACACTGCCTATATTGACCTGGCCAAGGCATTTAACACCATACGCAACTTGAGCATTGTTGACAAACTTAAGAGGTTAGGTGTAAACCCTTATGTTACCTGGTGGATAGCCAGTTGCCTCACATACAGGACTCATGAAGTTAGAATTGAGAAGTCCACCTCTACGAAGATGCCAGTCACAAGCACAGTCCCTCAGTGATCGGTTCTGGGACCGCTCCATTTTGGCAACTACTTCTGTGAAGCCAAGACTAGTGTCAATAGCCTCTGTCTCACTAATTTGCAGATGATTTCAAATTAGGAGTAGTCATAGAATGCCCTATTGACACAAACACTCTACAGGAATGGCAGACACAGACAAATAACTGGTGCCAGAGCCATGGACTAAAACTAAATGCTAAGAAATGCATAGCAGTATCCTTTGGGAAATCATCCACACCCGTTAACTATCATATTGACAAACACACTTCTAAGAGTCAACCCAGTAGTCAAGGACTTGGGAACACACAGACAGTAATATAGCCTTTGACCATCATGTCTACAGTAGTGAGGGAATCATTTTATGTTCTGCAACTTATAAACAAACGTATGGAATCTAAGTCCAAGGAGGTCATTGTTCCATTGTATTTGGCATTTATCAGACTTATCACTGAGTACAATGTCCCCTTTGGTATGTACCTAACCAAGCACATCCAATAATTGGAATATCCACAGAGGTTCCTCACTAGAAGAATACAGGGTGTAAAGTAACATGTCCTTTGCAGACCACCTCAAGGCCCTATCCCTGTGTTGTGTCTCCTTCAGAGTGTCAAGGGGAGATCTGTGCTGGCACACAAGGCATTGTTAGACCCCATGTTGATAGACCCCCTACATATCCACAAAACAAACTGCACCAGACTTACCTATTTAAAGACTTAACTGTCTGTCCAGCAGGTCCTATTTATATCACAGGCAAGATTTATGTATCACAGAGACTACCCATCTCTGGAACAGGCTCCCCATCCATGTGAAGCAGAGTTCCTCCCTAACCCAGTTCAAGTGCAACGTGAACAATTGCACGGGCAACAGGAAATTCATCCCTGGTTTGGCACCTATGTCTTTAATGGACACAGGCAACCTGTAAATGTTTCATCTTCCAGGCCCCAGCCTTTAAATGTTTCATCTCCCAAGCCCCTGATTACACTTGTCTAGGGTTCCAGAACTTGAAAGAGATTTGGGATGTATGGCTAGGCTTAAAAAGGCCCTTGTGGTCATTAGCCTAATACACATCTATGAACTGATTTAGGGCAGTAGATTGGATTATATTCTCAGAAGTAGGAAAGATCAGATAAGAGTGAAGCAGATTATGATATAAATTAATATATTTCAGACTATGCCCTAGTAGCTTTGTCAACACTTGCGCAGCAAAAGCAAGACAGATTATGTACGTGGAGATAGCTTGGTATAAATGGAGGACAGAAGATTACTGCAACAAAATGTGCAAGGTGTTACTGGATAATAGCAGTGAAAATGACATTTGCATGTTTTATGATGGGAGCGATAACCATTAGAGTAGGTAGCAGACAGCATAAAGGATAAAGATGGACAGATGTTAGATTCACTTGATCTATAATGGAGGCCTTTTGCTTATATTGAGAAAGGAATATATTAGAAACATAAGACGATACACATAGACGGATGGTTTGAAAGTTCATTGTGCAGAAAAGTAGTAAGTGAAGAGGACCAGTTGAAGATAAATGCTCCTTTTACATTACAGGAGGTCCAGACAACCAGAGAGAAGGGAATGACTAGGTCATGATGAACTTCCTTCCAAATTCTATACGTGATGGAAATAAAATAAGTTGCACCTATCTTATCAGAGCATTATAATCAAATCTAGAGGGGGAAAATGATCCAAGATGGTATAAAGCACACTAGAACTCTTCTAATATAGACAGGGATTGATGATAAAGCTGACTTGACTAATTGAAGGCCAATCTCTCAGATAAATATGGACAAAAATGTTGGGTTTTACTCAAGATTTAAGGCTAGAAAAATGGGTTCATTAAGGGCAGTCAGAGTATTGATAATTGGTGGAATTTAGCTAGTTTTATTGAAAACCATCAAGTAGGCTATCATTACACTGGGAATAGTTTTTATTCAATATTAAAAAAAGCTTTTGATATGGTACATTAGGACTTTCTTTTGAAAGTACCATAGAGAAAAGATTTTGGGATGTGTTCATTCAGTGGATTAAGGTGATGTATGATAAACATACCTTTGATTTTTTAATAAATTAATATATATTTATAAGAGAAACACTTTTCAGGGGAACCAGGAAGGGATACACTTTATCACTAAGCAATTGAAGAGTTTAAGCCATTTTCAGTTGTACACTGATTACTGTATTTCAATGGCCAAAGACATAGATAAAGACTACCAATAGTGCTTGACATATATTGACAGATTCGGCAATGTGTCGGAACAGGAACTGAACCATAGTAAATTAGTGCTGGTCAGTGTGGCAGAAGGAAAAGGATGGTCATTAGTTGGTGGCATACCACCTACCTAGGTTTAGAGGTAAGCAGTAATATGAAGTGACAGTTACAAGACACTTTGAGAATCTTTATAGGAAAAGAAGCAAACTCTCTTACAAAAGGAAGGTGGACATATGCAGTGGTGTGCAAAATAAATGCTATCAAGATTATGATACCCCCTCATATTAAACATGTCATATGACATATCTCAGTATGGTTTGACCCCCCCCCTTTGGTGGATTATGGTTCAGGTCCTACTTGAAGAGTATGTTAAGCCAACACAGAATTCCAAGACAGGATCTCCTAACTCTTCCCTTCAAGGAGGGGTGAGGTTTAATATATCTTCATTCATAGTTTGTAGCATTTAACATATCACAGTGGATTAGGTTGCACAAAGAGAGGAATACAGGAAGAATATGGAGAGGGGACACTACGGCTCTCTACAGAGAAAACTTATGACTGACACTTAAGAAAAACTGGGAGACGGATTAAGCAACAAGGAGATGTTTACCGGAATGCAACTATCTACAAGAGGATTTGGGATCAGGCATATGTTTAAGATGGAATTCCTAGACACAAGAAGGTAATTTGTGAAGCAGCAAGTGTACATGGATTGGAAGAACTAAGTGAGCTAGATAAGCAAGCCTATTTACAGTTGGGAAGAGTCCTATATCCTTAGGAAATACAAAACTGTTTCCAGCTTATGGATCAACACAGCAAAACTGCTATCTTCATGAATGTATTATATGTGCAGTGCTTGAACCATGTACAAGGGTGGAATAAAGAGAGCCTTCATGGTGCAAGCAGAGGTGCATAACAAAGGGTAGGAAGTAAGGAAATATTTAAAGATATTAAAAAAGTATAGGAGGTAGGTTAATATATAAAAATATTTAAAAGGGTAGGAAGTATGGTAATATATAAAGGCATTAAAAAAAGTATAGGAGATTGGTTAATGTATAAAGATAAAAAGGGTAGGATGTAAGTTAATATAAAAATATATTAACAAATGGTAGGAGGTAGTTAATATATAAAGTTATTATAAAGGGAAGGAGGTAGTTAACACATAAAGACATTATAAAGGGTAGGAGGTAGGTTAATATACAAATACATTCAAAATTGTAGAATATAAGGTAATTTATAAAGATATTAAAAAGGGTAGGAAGTTGGTTAATATATAGACATATAAAAAGGGTAGGGCATATATTAATATAAAAAGATATTAAAAACAGTAGGAGGTAGGCTAGTATAAAACGATATTAAAAAGGGTAGGCGGTAGATTAATATATAAAGATATTAAGAACAGGTAGTGTCTTAATATATAAAAATATCAGACAGCACAGAAGTGTTAAAGAAAGAACTAGACAAGAGAGGAATTGGATGATTCAGGAAAATATAAGACAATTGAAACCTTACATGGGAAAATTACTTTTATCATAGAATATGGCCTTCTGTGTGGGATCAACAAAGGAGGCTTCATTTGTGTATAACACACACAATAAAGTAACACAGGAATCAGGATTTTCAAACTTGACATGTTGGAAATGTGGCGCTAAAGAGGAAGGAATGATTCATATTTTGTCAGAGTGAAGGACAGTGCAGGACAGTGCAACAAAGATACAGAAAAGTGACTCGGGTGGAATGAAATATCTGGTAAAACCTCAGCTTAGTCCTGGGAACCCTTGGGACGCAGGATAGAGACATGCTGCAGACTGAAGTAAGGAGGAACTGACCACGTAAATGCTTCTGGCATTTATGCCAACAATGGTAACAGCAAGGCAATGGAGAATCATGCACCCTGTAAAAGTGGGGAGTTTGCATATGGAGTATGTGTGAAACTGATTACAAGATTATTCACACAGTAATAGAAAGGTGATTTTATTTCATGGTTAATGACTGTACAACAAGAAAGCTGGTTTATTTGGCATGATGCTCTGTTTGTCCTTGCTTTTATGTGGGGAAAACTAACAATATGTTGAAAGATTGTATCATGCAACATTATTACAGTACTCACAGAAATGATCCACTTAATGCTTTAGCAAAAAATATTGCTGTGAATGGAAAGGAACATGTCTAAGTTTTCTGCTTTACAGGTGCTATTAGAGGATATGCATGGGAGAGGCATTGTGACTAGAACTGAGCAGGTAGAAGCAAGATGGATGTCTAAAGACATGCTTCTGGAGCGTTTCTCCCCGGGCCTCCGCTGAAAACAGGATCTGTGGAACCTAGTCGGACTTTCCCGGTCAACAAATGTTAAATAAAAATAAATTATTATGCTACAAGCTCATAGAGACTATGAATTAAATGGTGTGGTCCCTTTAAAGCCGGTTCTTAAGGCCAGGGGGCTACATCATTAGTCTAGCTTTCATCAGCTTTAATATAATTATTGCATTGGGTTGATTGTTTAAAATGACTGCCTAGTTGAGAGTATATAAGCAGAGTGAATATTTTACTGATATGGTCTGATGAAGTATCATGGTCGATACAAAAGCATTTACCTGTTTTTATTGCATTTAATTGAATTTTATTAAAATGTCCTGGTTTTACCAAAGCTGTGTTGACTGGTAGATTTTGTTTGCTTGTATAATTTTTTTGGTTTAGTACCAGCCTTTACACCCTGGCTCTCTTGGACATTCTACATTTTCTGTGTTTTGGTTTTATGTGAGACATGGCTGAAGGCCAGGATATTGAGCTGTCTTACAAACATACAGCATTGTACAACAAGAAACTTGGTTTATTTGGCACAATGCACTCTTTGTCCCTGCTTTTATGAGGGAAAAATAACAATATGCTCAAAGATCTTATCATGCAACATTATTACAGTATTCACAGAAATGATCCTGTTAAAGCTTTAGCAAAGCATATATATTGCTGTGAATGGAAATGACCATGTCTTTAAGTTTTCTGCTTTCCAGGTGATATTAGAGGAAATGCATGGGGGGAGGCATTGTGAATAGAACTGAGAAGGTAAAAGCAAGCTAGATTATATACTACAAACTCAGAGACTACGGATTAAGTAGTATGGTCCTTTTACAGCCAGTTCTTAAGGCTGGGGGGGGCAATATCATTAGTCCAGCTTTCATCAGCTTTAATGTAATTGTTGCATTGGGTTGATTGCTTTAATTGATTTTTTAGTTGAGAGTATATAAGCAGAGTGAATATTTTACTTATATGGTCTGATGAAGTATCATGGTTGATACAAATGCGCTTACCTGTTTTTATTTAATTTTATTAAATTTCCTGGTTTTACCAAAGCTGTGTTGACTGGTACTTTTTGTTTGCATGTAATTTTAAAGAGTAGGAGCAAATTACATAGGAACAAATGGAAACTGTGGGATCAATACATGCAGAGGAGGAACAAGGTTTGAAAGAAGGCAGGATTTGAATGAGCTGAGCTGTGTAATGGTTGACTAAAAGTGATGTATAATGTTTGCAGCTATAGTTGTGTCACATGGTTTGGAATGTATAATGTTTGCAACTAAGATTATGTCACTATGATTCACTGTCATTTACATAAATGTAACATGGTCTATGTCATACAGGACAATTTAATAAATATGTTTCTTGTTAAAAAAAAAAAACATTTACAAAGGAAAAAAAATAATAATAATAAAAAAAAAAGAGTTGAATGTTATTACAAACTGATTGTCATAGAAACAAAACCTAAAAATCTGAATATTTGTGCTACTTTGCACAGCTTTGATAACTATGTATATGGAGGCTAGAAAATGTCTTGGTCATATCTAAATATGTAGACATTTTTCAAATACTGTTAAATTCTGTTATTGTCTTTCACATATTATGCAGACATGTTGGAAAGTTGTCTTAATTTATGTTCTTGATGTTCCTGCTCCTTTGTTTTATATCATTGTTATTAGATTTTGAAAACTGTTTTTATTCCACATGTTGTCTAATTTCTATAAGACATACTACAATCATGTGATATTCTGGCAAATGAGGTCACAGGGTTTGAAAATCCCATTGTTTGGTTAGGGTTTCACTCTTGTTACAATGGATGCCCACCTTAAGATACAGTTATCAAAAATGAATTATCTTCCCAAGACTGCTGGCTTGTACAGATTCTATTTATAATAACAAATCATTATATAATAAAAAGAAAGTATGTTTTATAAAAGACTAGACAATTAGTCAATATTATTCATATGCAACAAGCTGTGACTAAAGAGTAGAAACAAAAGAAACTCTAAGCAGTTAATATGAGCTCTATAAGGTCCAAGTGGGTCTGATTTCTTGCTGGCTCATATGTAAGTACTAGGCAGTCTGCAGACTATTACAAGCGTAGCTAATAACCTGAGGTCATTATCAAACCTTGTGTCTTGATTCTGTGTGGTAAAGACCTTAACCATTATACCAGTCCTCCCACCTAAATGGTGTTCTGATGAACTATGATGCACACCCTTGTCCCCTGTGCAGAGAATGGACTTTTAGTGAGTCCCAAGTTTAAAGCCATATGTGACAACACATAGGCCATGTTTAAACCAAAAAGGACTGTGGCTTAATTGGTACAGAACACTACAGTAAGTGACTACACATTAAAGAGGTGGGGGGGGGGGGCAAGAAAATGGACCTGGGATGAGATGACCAGGACTATAAATTGAGCTGTGCATAATAGCGTGCAGAACAGTCACATATATTTACAGGGAGATATGCTCCAAAAGATGACGCCATACATGAAATGAGACTGCAAAAACATATGTAATGAACATTGGCTCAGGGCCCAAGAAGGTAAAGCAAAAGGTATTCATTAACAAAGACGTTGCATAACAAAGGATATCCATTTTGAAAGCAGTACTAACAATAACAATGTTACTATCATCCAGGGTAAAACACCAAGTTAAGTTATGTACTAATAACAATGTTACTATCATCCAGGGTAAAACACCAAGTTAAGTTATGTACTAATAACAATGTTACTATCATCCAGGGTAAAACACCAAGTTATGTACTAATAACAATGTTACTATCATCCAGGGTAAAACACCAAGTTAAGTTATGTACTAATAACAATGTTACTATCATCCAGGGTAAAACACCAAGTTAAGTTATGTACTTGGTCAACAGCGCTTAACTCAGATAAGGCATTGTAAGTAAATATATACTTACATGTGAATAAATATTGATTCAGAACAGTCCAAGATTGCATTTAAAAGTCAATATTTCCTTTTTGTTTATGTATGCATAGTCTTTAGGGACCATTAAGTCCTCAAAGCTGCATTCTTTACTTAGAAGCCATGAAGTAAGTGCAGCTCTGCTCTAGGCAATATCTACACACGATATAGTAAAACGTAATGTGCCCCTAAACAGGACTAGTGTCCTTACTTCTGTGTAGTTTCGACTACAATGCCCATCAGTAAAACCTGCACGAGATCGATTGTCGTGCTGTACCCTGACAGCAATATACAGCAACAAACATCTTCGTGAGCTTCATTTACTGAAATGTTCAACTTTCATACATTTTTGTATGATAACTTCTGAATACATTAAAACAATGTTAAAGATGTTGCTGGCAAAACTGAGAAAATGTATTTTGTTGTATTAGCATGTTATACAGTAAAGGAATGTTACAAGGACATGTGAATGATTTCAGGTGTAACTTGTTTATATAGCAATACAAAAACTACTTAAAAATATGTTTGCCAATATTAACTGAATTTGAAAGGTGTCCAAAACACAGCCGAGAAGTTATTCTTTTTACAAAAAAAATCTTCAGATAATTTGGATACTTGTTTCATGACTGAAAGCTTTTACTAGTATTTGCATTTTATATGCATTCCCCATTTTATTATAGTACAGAGAATTATAGGTACTCTTGGGAGATAAATGTCTAAGACCCATGAGGTCTGCCCTTTTAACCTTTGAAGTTCACTGCTTTCCTATCGCTAACCCTAAATTTCAGAATCACCCAAAACATCCTGTGAATAGTTTATATTTTCCCACATCTGATAAGGCCATTCTACTCTTCACTATTTATTCTGCAAAGAAAATAAGTCTTGGTTTCTCTTGAGTCACATTCCATTCAAATTTATTCAATGTATTCTAGTCCTAAACAGACTTTGACTTTCTGTGTTTGCATTGATCTTTCAACACTTTCTGTAACATACTTTATGCACTAACGTAACATAACATAAATCACAACTTATCATAGCATAGTACAACAACAATGCAAATTAACAAGAAGAAACCTGGAGTCTATCCAGTATGCAGGATTTTTGCTGCAAGCCTAATGTATCTGCTCCCTATGCCTGTCCAGCCTATCTTTGCTGGAATCCCAAGTTAATTTAAATGCTTCAGATGTTCCAGCTTCTTACCACTTAATTGAGTAACTGATTTTATTTGTTAGCCACACTCTCTGGTAAAAAGTACTTTCTCATATCAAGATTAAACTGTCCTCTGATTACCTGATCCTGACCCCTCCTGCCTGCTCTAACTATCCTCTCTACTGTTATCCAGCTACATTTGTCTCTCTCTTCACCTTGCAAGCCCATTATCACATACTTTGCTATTTCTCTTCTTTTGGGTGAAAAAAAACACAATCCCTTATCCCTTCATAAGTCTGACCTTAGCCTCCCATCCTTTACCACACCATCAGTTTCCCTTACTGCCCTGGTATGTGGTGGATATTTTTGCAAGGACATTTCTTCTATTCACAACATAGTTAAACTGTTGAGTTTGCCATACTGTCTAATTTGCAAGTTGCTCTTAATATAGCCCATTTAGCAGGTTAGATATTTATTTTATATAATTAGCAGTTTAACTTCAGTTTGTGGCATAGAAATATGAATATTGCATATCTGAATATTTAGGACCCTATCTGCATTACAGCCAGAAATGCTAGACTACATTGTGAACAGTCCAGGATACTAATGCATTCTGTATAAATTTTGCAAGGCAGAAGGATACAGACAGAATAACTATCTGCTTTACTGAAGTACATTACTTTCCAGCCAGGTATGCACTGGAGTGTTTTTTACATTCACACATTGGTTATAAACATGTGGGCAACCAAAATGACTGTATTTATGTGCTTGTTATTGCATGACCCTTTGACGTTCCCCAGGTTAACTACATTTCCAAATGCTGCTCTCAACATTATGTAATAAAAGGCATTTCTAAGCAAAGCTCAAGGAGTCAGTAAAATGCAGAATGAGATGATATATATAATTCTGATTACAAACATCCACAATAGCTTTAGCAATTCATGAGCAGAGAACAAGAACAATAAATATATCTGCATAGTTTTTGCACAAGATAACATAATAAACAGAGAAAAATGCAGCAAACTGATCTTCAAACTTCATTTCTTAAGCAGGTAATAGAGACAAGATTGTGATGTTTTACTAGAATGAACTCCTCTGACCATAACACAGCCAAAGTAGAGAGGGACCTCATTGGTTAGACTTCCACCTAGGATGCTATCTCTTAACCTAGGCTATGTAGTTAATCTGACAATACAGTGCACTTGATGCTGATGTAGATGGTTTTGTTGGGGGGCTTAATCCAAAGCCTGACTGACCTTACACTCTGGCAGTCATGACAGATGTCTCATAGTTCCTCATGGGAACTCATACAATGCAACAAAATGTGTACACACTGCAAGTTAGAAAAGGAATAACAGCAGTTTGGGAAATAATTAATAGGCAGTACAATGATTCTTCTGTCAAGTAAACAATACTATGTCAGAGCATATTAATTGTAATTAATTTTATTATTTGTATTCATTTCCTTTCAGTCCTTTTGATGTCTTTCTTAAAATGAATATCCTGAACTGACAATTAACTAGTTTAGGTTACAAGCTGCAGAATTCTACATTTTGTTTAGACTTGCCTCTGTGACATCTTTTTTCATGCAGAGCAGAGTGGATAATAATGATATATACACATATGGACCACAAATAGAAGGATAGAATGTACTTGCACATTTAGTGTGTGTGTGTGTGTATCTCTCTCTCTCTCTCTCTCTATATATATATATATATATATATATATATATATATATATACACACATACACACACTCACACACACACACACACACACACACACACACACACACACATGGTGTTGCAGTATTGTATTTCTGCCTGTTACAAGCACTAGTGCACAAAAACTGAATAATGTCTTAACTGCTTCAGACTTCAAGTCTCATTCAGAAGTCTAAAAGCAATACATGATTTGTCTCTATATCAAATTAAAACTTATGAAACTTTAACTGCAGCTGTTCAGGTTATGTTTAGCTTGCACATGAAAATATTTCACACATGGCCAGCAATCTTCCAGAGCTGAACATAAAATTAAGTTACAAAGGATGAAAACAAGCAACCAACCAACTAACCCAGTATGCCAAATACTGTTATGTTCCATACAGCAATCTGGATCATGCTGAATATGGAAATCACTATAAAAAAAGGCAAATGCTAGTTAGATAAATTAATATTTCAAAAGAGGAAAAACAAACAAACAAACTTTTGTCTCGTGAAGTCTGAAAAAAGTCTCCACCTGCAAATTTCAAGCATACAATCTTTATTTACAATACTACAAACCACCACTGCTTCTACAAAATTAAGTCTTTAAGGACTAATTACCTTTTTAAGTTGCTTGTCTCTTATTGACTATGGAGAAGTATTCCTTACATGAAGAAATCAGCACTTTTTGTTTGCCCTTGAAATGGAACAGCCACCAAATCAGTCTCTCTCTCTGTCTGTCCTCCTTTCTTTTTCTCTCTCTCTCTCTCGTCCAATTACTTGGAATATCTGTTTCTCTTTTGCTTCTGTTTGTGTGTATATCTATGTTAAAGTGTTTTGCCTGCAGTATCTTGCCCAGCCAGAGTGACAGAGCTGTTAAAAGCTCCGCCTATGAGCTGTGAGCTCATCTCTGCTCCTATAGAGACAGTATACACACAGCCAAGCCACTGCCTCTCTGCTTCCACTCCCTTGTCTCTTCAGTTCAGCCCAGTTACAAAGAGCAGCTGGTTACACAGCACCTTCAGCAAACACCTTTGTGCAGATGAGGTGAGGATTTTATCTTAGGAGGGGGAGGGGTGGGTAAATCACAAGACAAGACTAGAAATAAGTAATCATGAGATATTTCTCAATGAATCGGAGTGGCAACTTACGGAACTTTTCTAAGGACTAGATTTCTGGAGCTTAATTTTGTGGTCAGTGAATCCTATACTTGCAGAAAACACACAGGCACACACACCTGCACATGTTTATATGTTTGTAAGTTAACACTCACAGGCGAACAGTGTCACATAAGTGCAGTTACTAAATGCCATGATAAACATCATGAGTGCCTATGGAAAACAGAGCTGTGGCAGTGCTTTTTATATTAGCACAGTTGTGTAGAAACACATACACAGTGACGTTCATTGCCCGTCTCTTGCAAATTTAAGGAGCAGAAATTAATGTCATTGGCAAAAAGTGAAAGTGCAAAGACATATTGTTTCAGCATGAGTTGCAGCTTAGCAGCAGAGACACTCCTTCAAACCAACAGAAAAGGGAATGCACGAAGAATTTTACAAATGTTCCAGGAAGGGATTTCTTCTTTATGCTGATACGCCTTCATTCATTAAATGCTCTGAATGTGTACTCTGTGCTTTTCGTTGCCTGTTTGACTCTTGCCTTCCACACACACGCCATGTCAGGAAAAAAATGTACAGAAAGATACCAGTATGCACAAGGCAGACTGATTCTTAGTTTGGACTCTAACCTAGTAGGAAGGGAAAACTTTTCATTTTTTTTTTACTTTTCAAGAAGAAGGTTCTGTTTAATTTTCCAACTGATGTATGCATTTCATATTTTATTCCTCTCTTTTTTATTTTTTTTTTTTGATAGAAGGCAATTACAGAAAGATGCAGAGAGGTATATTTCACTAAATGCACCATGTGCATACAAGATGCTTTGCTGCTATGGTACCAACTCCAGACTTTGACTGATTGAATAATATGTACTATATTGCTTCTGTGCAACGGAATTTTCTGTTAGTGAACCAGAAAAGCATTTTTCCTTTTTGTATTTTGCAACTTTACTCTTCTGTGTTTTGACTTTATGTTTATGGAGAATTAAAGTGTTTTTAAAGGTTTCCATGTAAGGTATGGAAGTTCATAAAAACTCAGGACTATTCACCTTGGAAATAGATATTTTATTTGCTCATTATTACAGAGTAAATAAAACTGGATAAAAAAGCAGGGCTGCGTGTGTGTATTGGGGGGGGGTATTTATTTTTTAAATGATTGATTGCTGCACTCTCACCCACATAATTAATATGGACAAAAAGTACAATGAGTGTTAGATTATGTGCCCTGCAGCCCTGCAGCTAAAAGTTATGAAGGATCAGTTTATTTGGCATGGTAGCAGCATAGCATTTCAGGCTGAACTCTGAGTGGCAGGACAAGCCTAATTCGGACCTGGGGTCTGATTCGGCAGGTCCAACAGCCTTTTTGTTAATCTGGCTCTGTGGAAGAAGAGTTATAGTTATCGGAACACTTAACTTTCAAAGAGAGAACTGGAAGGTACATGTCCTCCACAGCAGTAAGGTGAAAGAAAAACATGGTACAAGCTCTTGAGGAAGCAGGGATTGGCCAGACTGTGAACACCCCAAGAAGAAAGGGGGCATATCTTTTGACCTCATCTTCATCAGCTCAGAAGTGATGGAAACACCCAAGCAGCAGTGGACTTCAAATCAAGATCTCTGTAACAGGAGTGTGAGGGGTGATAATGAAACAAGTCTGGGATTAGAACATGGTAAACAATCTGCTGGTAAGATGAGTAAGCAGTAAAGTGCGACAGGAAATAATGGCAAAGAACTCTGGGGAAGCATTAAGGAAGGATTAAAGAGGGAAATGAAAATCTGCATCAGGAGAAGTGGTGGCGTGAGAAAAGGCGACAGCCTCAACAGTGATGCTGCAAAGATTTTTTGGTGAAAAACCAACAGCAATAAAGCTATTCAGCCATTGGTAGCTTATCTCATAAACATACATTTAACATATTGCAGATATGCTTTAGCAGAAAATGGAGATCAGGAAAAATACAGCCAGGATAAGTTATTAGACCAAAGTAGCACTAGTGAAAGTAACAGCTAGAAGATGGAGGCAGGAATGAATGAGGTTCTTCTGCAATAAGGAGACCTTTATTAGAGAGGGAATTGCCTGTAAAAATGAATGTAACTCATATAAGGATGATTAGACATTGGACGGAAATACAGGGACTGTTTTTTTATCCATTCAGTATTAACAGACGGCAGCATGTGGCATGGAAATGTAGGATGCGTATGGAGGAGGAAAAATGGAAATATGAACAAGTGTACAGGCCAGGAAAGAAGTGATTACAGGGTTCACAGAATGGTAAATCAGTGTCTGGACAAGCTGTCTCTTCTGGTACTTTACGAACTGGCTGTACTGCTTCATGTACTTCTGTGAAAAGGTATGCAGTTTACTTTAGTTTCATGTTCCATTTTCAAAGCACAACTATCTATTGTGTTGTGCAGTCTACAGGTTTATTGCTGACTTGTATCATGCTACATTCCTTCACATTTAAATTCAAATTATTCCCTGTGCATCAGTAATACATTTATAATAAATACTCATGGGAATGAAGAAGTCTGAGTGCAACAAGCCTATCTTACAGTCATTCACTTGACGATGAATGATACAATATTCTAAAACTTTACTCATGGGAATGAATAAGTCTGAGTGCAACAAGCCTGTCTTACAGTCATTCACTTGACGATGAATGATACAATATTCTAAAACTTGTGCTAAAGATACTGATCAGTAAAGGTATCAGTACAGGCAGGAAACAAACTAGTGATTTCAGACTTTCTGGGCACCTTACTATCCAACATCACACATTGTATTCCACCACACACTTTTTCCTTGCCAGCACACATTTAATACTGGTCGCCTATACACATTTAATACGTTTTTTCCCTCCTCCTTAATCTGGGTGAGCCAGCACTTTCACATAAAATGCACTTAGACTTTGGAAGCAGAACCTGTCTTTGATATTTCCAAAATGTATCTGATTCAGCAACACTAACACTTTTGTTTCTTTTTAATAGGAACCATCATTTATTTTCATATCAGGTGCAAACTAGCCTTAACAGTATATGAAAATATCAAGGTCCATTTCTGATCCTCTTTTGTGGATGTTTCCATGTATCTAGTATGCTGCCGTCATTACCTGGTTTGTTAGCCACTCTGGTGGAGTAGAGAGATAAACCACTGACTATGGCCTAGGCGGCCCAGGTTTGATTACCTTCTAAGGTGACTGATGGGAGCATCAGGGAGGGATTAGTGTTACCATTCCAGCAGGGTGGATGCTGACTTGGACATCTCTAGCAATGATTCTTGAAGGAGACTGAGGACGTTACATTATGGCAGGAGTGGTCCTGGATTTGGGAGGGTGGATATAGCTGAGTTGCTGTTAAGGTGGGGGTGATACACTGTGGCATCCTCCATTGCATGCCTACTTACTGATATTGCCACTAGTCGGGGGGGGTGGGTTGTGGGAAAAGTATAAAAATAAAAAACAAAACAGAAGGCAGGTGGTGTATGAGATCCAAGGAATGCCCTCAAGCTAAAAGACCAGCCCCAGCTAGTATCGGAGGAAGTCAGGGGGATAAGGAGTAGCTTTCAGACCAGACATAGATGTGGGGAACTCGGTAGGATGATAAAGACACCCAGAAAAACAAATCAAAATCATTATCTGATCTGATTTGTGAAACAGTAATAGCAGCATTATGAGATTTTACATTTTGCAAAGGAATGTCCCAAGGATGTTATATGGTACTATGAAACTTGTAAAATACATCTTTGTGAAAGTTTCCCAGCCTTGTTTTTATTTTCCTTGGTTGCCAGGAGATTACTGGACACACTTGTTTCTGCAAATGTGTTGCTGTTTACAGTCTTTTTAAATACAGAACTGTTGGAAAGTACATCCAGAATATCAATTACATCTCTTTTGCTCGTTTACGCTTGAATCAGACTATATTAGTATTTCTTGCCTTTTGTTTACATAGTTACAAAAATATTCATTGTTGCCTTTGGCTTTAATGACTATGCCTTCCTGAAGATTATCTTATAGCCTTTTAAAATGCAATTTAGTTGGGTCTGGGCCTCTTAGTTTTTGATAGCTTTTACTTGTAGGCAACCACTTTTATGTTTGGCATGACTTTGTTTTTTTTACTGATCAGACATACAATTCCACCATAAATACATGGTGTGCATTCTGTGCTGTACTGTAACATATTTATAATATAATAAATGACTATCACATACATTTCCTAAACATTTTTGTACTAAAATGAATCATTTTGCATGATTTATGATATTCCAAATGTTTGAATTATTAAGACTGCTAAAATTATACCAATTTACAAGCACTATAAACATGATGGATTTGTTATTCAAATCTAGGTTCATAGCACAGACTGGCAACATTTATTAATAACATTTAAAAATTGGCATTCTTGCTTAGCAAATTATGTCCCTTAGTCCACATTAAAATCATTGAATTAACACAAAGTAAAACATCAGTACCTGTTTTTTTTGTACTTTTTGCCTGTCTTATCTTATGTATCTTCAGAGCTTCTAGTTTGTAGGGAACTTCTCTCCCACTTTCAGTGAATCTTGTACAGAAAGGAGCTGAAGGTGGTATGTCCACATTTCTATCAGGATGCAAGGGGAAGATGCCCTTATTTGCCCTTAGTGAGTTTTGGGGAGACTGTCTCTAGTTGGTGATGTTCTCAGAATTATGGACATGAGTAAAAGCTACAATGCAGTAGCATTCATTACCACGTAATAACTGCCACTGTGCCTATAACCACACTCCTCCAGTTTGCTATTCTTATCCCCAACGCCTCCTCAAATCAGCAGAAGAAAGCACTGGAAGTGCATTACAAACAGGCTGTGTTCTCATCCTATCCCAGGGACAAAATAAGAATGTTTTGCCTTTCATTCCTCTGTCCTCCAGCACTTTATCTGTTAGTTAAAGTAGAGGTACATGATGAGTCCAGCTCTACAATAAATGGAGGACAAACCCTGACTGAGATCTAAGGGACAGGAAGAGCTCAACTTTGTGGTATAGAAGGATAAAGCCCTGACTGAGACTTTCCTTTGTCACCACTGGCACAGCAGATGACTATCTCAGGTCCTGAGATGGCTAGGCTGTGTGACAGCTATTACACACATGCATCACTATCCCGAATGTCTAAGTATCACATTCATTATCATTGGGTTTCCTGTAACAGGTTTAGAGTACGACTGGAGGCAATAATTAAAGTACACAGAACATTCTTCACCTGTACCATGTTGTATCACATTAGGGAAAGTACTGAATGTGTCTACCTGTCCTATACCAGTACATTTTTCAAAACAAGGTCCTGGATAGTGAGTGATGCGATATCACCTGAAAGTTGCTGGTGGGCAATACAGGAAAAAATATGAAGAGGAGAGAAACAGAGATTGTACAGAGCAAAGATAACGAATGCATAAACCTCACCACTTATCAAAGCTCATGCAACTCTTGCTAGAACTAGGAAGATAGCTCTTGCTGCTGGAGAATTTCACACAAAAAGAAAATCCGGGTAGGGATTAGGTAAATATGCAATAAGCAGGCAACTTGTGAAGAGACACCCTTAGTGGCTGGTACCAGCCTATCATAGGAAATGAAAAGAGGTCATTCATGTGAGATACCTACTAGTGGTTTTGGCAGACTTCAGAGAACAGTGACATAACAAACTAACAGAGATCTGCTTCTGCAAATGAGAACAGTGTGTGGCAGAAACAGAGGGAGCGGAGAACTGTAGAGGCACCACATTGGCACTTAAACATATCTTCCCACTGCTTGCAGGTAAACACAACTCAGAAAAGGACATGTGCATCTACACCCCCCCCCCCCCAAGTGACCAAACTCTGTTTTAAATGGTAGAGCTCAGTTTTTTCACAGAACTGACAATATTATGTGTTCCTGTACCAGGTTAATGAGTTACATAATAAATATATGACAGTAAACAAAATAGACAAGAAGTGAATTAGGATATAGTTCATGAGAAGAAATACAGTAAGAGCCATAGATTCATAGCTCCACAGGTAATCAGTCTATAGAACATTACAAATCTTCCTAATAACCCATATTCAAAACTTCCCTCCAGCCTGAAGGAGGGTAATACAACATAGACCAGGGGAGAATTTGAGGCTGACCATCCAACCATCTAGGTTTACCTTGAAGATGGCAAGGATGCTACTCTACTTGTCATGTAGTGGAAGCTTGTTCCAAATGGTGAGGGATATGTTGAGATATGAATCTATCATGCCAATATATTTTATTCATCCACTGATGGGGGGTTAGTTACTTTAACTGGGTATTTGACAAATCATTTATCCCATTAAGCAAAAGGAGGTCAAATAGGATCAGGTCTTTCATGGCTGAAAAGCATAGACATAAATCACTTATAATAACTTGATTACACAAAGAGAGAGACGTCTGTCAGTCAGTCCTGATAACAGAAGTTTTTGAGGCCACTGATCTTACCTGTTAGAATCTCTGTTGTCTCTCAAGCCAAGTGATATGTTTAAAGAAGTACATGCAAAAAGGAGCAATGTATTCAATAACGGGTCTAATGAGACACAGGTTACATGAATTAGGACTTCACTGGATATAGAGGAGATTCCTTTGAAAATTCTGTAAGCCTGGACCCATAAGTACAGTATGTGACTTGAAGTATTTGTCATCTGTGTGAGATGGGGAATTGTTTTGGTTACCAACATTTTTCATTTTTAATTTGAGACCATTGTCTTTGCTCCAATTGTTGGTATGGTTTAATGGATGATGAAGCAATTGTGAGTCAATGGAAAATCAAATAACTCTCAATTTACAGTCATCTGCAGACTTTGCTATCCACAGCTCAAGAGAGCTGATAAACAGAGGGCCCAACATTGAGCCCTGAGGTACAACACCGATAACGTTTTTGCTTTCAGAAATCCCATTTGTGGCTCTAACCATATTGACAAAAGTCAGTGTTGGATTTTCAAGGTTAAGATGAATGAGATTTGAGATAATATGTTCCACAGGGTTACATACGAGGGTAATGAGACTAATAGGTCTATTAGTTACCAGGGTCTGTGGTCGGGCCGCCCCTTTCTAATAGCATTACAGTAGCCCTTTTCCATGCTTTCGGATTATAACCAGTGGAGATGCTTAGGCTACAGAGGCTAACTATGGGTTTAGACAGAAAATATTCGGTACTGATAATCAGGCAACTTGTTATACTTTCTAGGCTCATGTCTGAGGTGTTCATATCTTTAGAGAGGGCTGAGATGACTTATTCCATGGTAATTGAAGTGGTAGCTGGTACTATGGAATCTGTGGAATGTGTATATCTAGGTGGAATAAAAATGTATTGCAAAATCTGCTGCTAGGATATTAGCTATTTTCTTTCGATCAGAGCGGGCAATATTTTATAGTGGACAAGCTCTCTACATCCTTGGATGGTAGTGCTAAACTTTTTGTCCTAGATAAGGAAAGATTTGTAGTTATTTTTGGTTTTAGTTGTATTTTAAGTTCATATTTATATTCATAATGAATGGTAAAAACAGGGAGCATGGCAAAAACGCTGGAGGTTAAGTCTCAAATGGACAATTTGGAAGCGAGAACAGGAAAAGACGGAGGGTCTTCAGCATTAAGCAGGAGAGATAAGCCACAAAGAGAATTAGAGCAATAAGAAGGAACAGTTAAACATGTCAGGTTGTAGAGCAGTTAAACATGTCAGGTTGTAGAACAGTTAAACATGTCAGGTTGTAGAACAGTTAAACATGTCAGGTTGTAGAGCAGTTAAACATGTCAGGTTGTAGAGCAGTTAAACATGTCAGGTTGTAGAACAGTTAAACATGCCAGGTTGTAGAGCAGTTAAACATGTCAGGTTGTAGAACAGTTAAACATGTCAGGTTGTAGAGCAGTTAAACATGTCAGGTTGTAGAGCAGTTAAACATGTCAGGTTGTAGAGCAGTTAAACATGTCAGGTTGTAGAACAGTTAAACATGTCAGGTTGTAGAGCAGTTAAACATGTCAGGTTGTAGAGCAGTTAAACATGTCAGGTTGTAGAACAGTTAAACATGTCAGGTTGTAGAGCAGTTAAACATGTCAGGTTGTAGAGCAGTTAAACATGTCAGGTTGTAGAACAGTTAAACATGTCAGGTTGTAGAGCAGTTAAACATGTCAGGTTGTAGAGCAGTTAAACATGTCAGGTTGTAGAACAGTTAAACATGTCAGGTTGTAGAGCAGTTAAACATGTCAGGTTGTAGAGCAGTTAAACATGTCAGGTTGTAGAACAGTTAAACATGTCAGGTTGTAGAGCAGTTAAACATGTCAGGTTGTAGAACAGTTAAACATGTCAGGTTGTAGAACAGTTAAACATGTCAGGTTGTAGAACAGTTAAACATGTCAGGTTGTAGAGCAGTTAAACATGTCAGGTTGTAGAGCAGTTAAACATGTCAGGTTGTAGAGCAGTTAAACATGTCAGGTTGTAGAGCAGTTAAACATGTCAGGTTGTAGAGCAGTTAAACATGTCAGGTTGTAGAACAGTTAAACATGTCAGGTTGTAGAGCAGTTAAACATGTCAGGTTGTAGAGCAGTTAAACATGTCAGGTTGTAGAGCAGTTAAACATGTCAGGTTGTAGAGCAGTTAAACATGTCAGGTTGTAGAGCAGTTAAACATGCCAGGTTGTAGATCAGTTAAACATGTCAGGTTGTAGAACAGTTAAACATGTCAGGTTGTAGAGCAGTTAAACATGTCAGGTTGTAGAACAGTTAAACATGTCAGGTTGTAGAGCAGTTAAACATGTCAGGTTGTAGAACAGTTAAACATGTCAGGTTGTAGAGCAGTTAAACATGTCAGGTTGTAGAGCAGTTAAACATGTCAGGTTGTAGAGCAGTTAAACATGTCAGGTTGTAGAACAGTTAAAGATGTCAGGTTGTAGAGCAGTTAAACATGTCAGGTTGTAGAACAGTTAAAGATGTCAGGTTGTAGAGCAGTTAAACATGTCAGGTTGTAGAACAGTTAAACATGTCAGGTTGTAGAGCAGTTAAACATGTCAGGTTGTAGAGCAGTTAAACATGTCAGGTTGTAGAACAGTTAAAGATGTCAGGTTGTAGAACAGTTAAACATGTCAGGTTGTAGAACAGTTAAACATGTCAGGTTGTAGAGCAGTTAAACATATCAGGTTGTAGAACAGTTAAACATGTCAGGCTGTAGAACACACAGAAATACTGAGAAAAGGTAAATAACATGGTACAATAGAAAAATGACAGAGTAGGGGTAAAGAGGAGAACAGATAAATGGAAACACAAAATGACTGAAGGGAAGACTTCATTCACCTGATGCTAATCAATGCACAACATAATCAATACACCACATCACTGCACATAACAGCTATGTATTTTCTCCTGCATGTCTCAGTCTGATAGCTTTTCTTCCTTCAGTCCCTACATGATCCATTAATCCTTCTAATCAGGGAGCAAGAGCTGGACCATTTACCCCAAGGGCAGAATGAGCACACTATGGCCTAGTCATTCTCCAGCCAAGGAAAAAACCTCTATGAACACATTTGCTACTCTCAAAGTTGAGAGTAAATAAACTATTATGCCCTTGTCATGCAAACCTCCCTTCCAAATCACATACTACACCCTATTTGATGGTTGGAAGCCCATATGTTGCAGTGCAAGATGGAGACATGCCTTCACATGCACATCTTGCTGGCTTTGTGCAGTGCTTAATTGCTATGACCACACCCCAGTTGTGTCATGCAGAATCCTGGTTTGTTACCTGGGTAACTGGTGCAGCTGGTCTAGCCATCTCCCCTCTCTGCAGGATTAGTGACCCTAAATTGGCCACTCAGCACCATATCATCCATCTAAACTTTCTAGAAACCCATGACCCTAATCAGTCTCAAGTCACTGGGGTCAATCAAGCCTTTATCCCTGTGAACCACTGGGCAGGCATAATATCTATGGTTATTGGGGTTTTGTGTTTCCCTTACTCACATTAATGTAAGTAGGCACTGTCTTATCCCACATTCCATGGAACTGCATGGTACAGGCATGTTGAAACATTACAAACTGTGTAGAGTGAAGAGAATGTAAACAAAGAAGTTACAGATGTTAGAAACAGAGTGCAGGGGTTTGGAAAATTAAGAAACGATAGAGCAATGTTTATGAATTAATCATCATTGCAGTTAGTAGGCATTGCTAAACTATTCTGTACACGTACAGGTATAAGAAGTAACATGGCAGGGTAAGGAGAAAAAACAACACATGCAAAAGGGCAAGAAGGCAAATGCATGCTAATAAATAAGCTAAAAGAAGTAAACAAGTAATGGAGAAGAGAAGCAGGAGTGCAGAAATGAGAAAGAAGAGGTGAAAATTGTATCAGATGTTCTGGGTTTACGCTTCTAGACTTCTACAGAAAACAGGATCTGCACTATACTGGAGACTGAAAAAATATCAAGAAAATTGTGGGAGGTGAAATGTAAAATGTACAGTGACATGAATGTAGGAGGAAAACCAGGATATATTGGCAACTGGCAGGCCATGAGCAAAAGGAGGGGCATCCCCAAAACTTATAAAACAGGTCAGGGGTATCCACATCACAACTTAAACACCACAGTTTATATGTATGCCCCCTAAACTGACTCATGCTAGATGTTCTGTAACCCTGCTTCAAAACCAGGAATCCTTTTTATAGTAATATTAAATGATTTTATAAGTTTAAACAGTGTGACACAGTGTCATACAGTATCAATATGCGGATGTCACTTTAAAGTGTTTGCCCACCTTAAAAAATGTTTCTGACACTTCTATGCATTCAGACGGCTGTTGTATTATGTCCTCAGTTATGTGATCCCTAAGGAATGAAAGGAGTGCCTCTGTGGATATCTTATCGTGGGGATGATTTGGCCACAGTGATAAGCACTTTCAATGACCCTAGAAGGGAGGGTGTGACTTTGTTTCGGAGCATGGATGGATGCAGTGGTTATTTTGTTCCCGAACCTCACATGCATCCATCAGGCACTTTTTGCTTATGGTTTCATTTTTACCACCTCACTTTGTTAGCCCCAATTCATTACACAGGATCTCCCTAGACAAGAACATTGAATCAAAATGAAGGCTCGAAGCCAACTGTCTCTGTGTTGCATGAAGGCATATTTGCTGCATCATTTTTTATGAAGTTTGGCAGGTTGCTCATATGCCACTATTATTATTATTATTGCTATTATTATATCACATTGTAACAGCTTTGATTGCAACTGCTCCCACAAGAATGGAACTCTGAGACTAACCAAAGTGGGGAAATTGTGATTGCAGCATCAGACTTTGCAAGATCAGCATCACCCAAGCCTCCATCTCCAAACATCTCCTTGGGCATATACTGTTATTCCGCACAAAAGAAGAAATCATTTGCTTGATTTTCAAGAGTGTAGGCTGAGTGAATTCACAAGGGATATGCTGCAGTACGTAAAATGTTCTAGATCTCATTAGTTATTTGTGTATGCCGACGTATGGGGATACCCATCCCAAGTTGCTAAAAAGGTGGCAGCAACTAAATATTGAACTGGGCTATAAATATATGAAGCTGCTAATTGAGTATTTCAGCCCAATTGAGGATGAGTTAACCATAAAGATAGAGATTCTACATAAAGACTTCTCTTGTCATTTCAAAGGTGATGTATATATGTACATGTTAGCAAATACTTATATGAATGTTTCATTGTATAGCAACAAGCTACAACAAACTAAGCAGCGCAAATTACAACAGTACTTTAAAGATTTTAGCCTTGGTAATGTCTTTGTATGGTCAAGGAATAATGCTACTACCAATGTTGTTGCGGATACTGCTCGTAATGTAAGTCTGGTTTCTGACTCTGCTGGGAATGGTGTATTGAATAATGTACCGGTGTCTCAGGCGGTGCTGGCTCTTATATCTGTTTTGAATGAGCCGATAACCATTGCTAATAGCAAAACTTTGTTAGAGCACTTGGATCTTTCACTTGCTTCGACACAGGCTCAGACGCCTCCACCCAATCAGCAGGCTATGCACAATTCTGCCCCTGACTCCAGTGCTAGACCCAAAGTGCTATCATTATTGAATATGTAACATTTTTTTACTACTGCCAGTGAAGGCAAGTACAACATCTCAAATAAGGTCAAACAGTCGGGGTCGACGCAAGAAGAAGTGTTCAGGGGAAGGCAGTAATATGAATCGACAAACCAGGAGATGAACAGTTTAGTGTTCAATTTGTCTAATCATACTTTAACTTCCACTGAGTCCTCTTTATTGGATAAAGGGTTATCTTTTGTCCCCTTGACAGGTATGGATGTGACTGTTTTGCTCACTGACTTGAGGGTGTTTGGGCATAGCGTTGCGCTGAAGTTGATTTATTTGAAAGATACTACTGAACATACTGGACATGGTTGTTTGTTGAGACGCAAGAGTCTATATAACTCCGTTTTACCGGCACATGTTGATTGTTTTATTAAAACCTGTGAGATGGATATATATGAGCGATTTTACAATAAAAATGTACTTAGATGTTCTTATTTTAATTTGAATGCTGGCCAAAGGGAGGCTTTGTTGTCTCTACAGAATAATGCTGATGTGACCATTAGACCAGTGGACAAGGGTGGGGGATTGTGCTCATGAACCATATTGATTATGTTAATGCTATGTATGAGTTGTTACAAGATGTGGAAACTTATGTTGCTATAGATATTGTATGGTTTACGAATATTGTTAGACAGGTTCAGGATAATTTGTATGCTCTATTATTGTGCAGGAAATTGATTATGAATTATACTGTTATTTGTGTGTGGAACATCTATTTATTCCACACATAAATGGCCTACCGAAAGTGCATAAATCCCTGAGTTCATCTCCTATGAGGCCTATTGTTGCAGGTGGTGGATGGGTGACTGAAACTATGTCCGTCTTCATAGAGAAAAAGCTGGGACCTATAGTGAAAGGTATATTTACTATTTTGAAGGATACCATTCAGTTGTTAGATGATATAGAGGTATACACTAGAGAACCTTTGCCCTCTGGATGTATATTGGTAACACTTGATATAAAAAATGTATTTACATCTATACCCAATGAGTATGGCCTAGAAGCTATTAGGGAGATGTTGAATGGTATAGATACGATGGGAAACAATGATGTAATATTGTTATGTACGCTGTTGGATATGGTTCTTTCCAATAATGTCTTTATGTTTGATGGTCGACTTTATTTGCAGCAATGGGGTGTCGCTATAGGCACCCCATGAGCAAATTCTTATGCTAACAATCGTATATTGTTGGGAAAAGAGGTTTTTGTTTGATTGTACTTATTATTCACATGCCCGACTATATAGGCGGTTTGTTGATGACATTCTTTTATTTTGGGATGGGGAATACTCTGACCTATGTGAGTTTATTGATTATCTGGAATCCACAACTGACTTTTTGAAATTCTCAATGACATCATCTATGATTAGTGTGGATTTCCAAGATGTCACTTTGTGTAAGAATGATTTTGGCATAATAACTACCAGTCTATATTGGAAACCTTTACTAGTTTACTAGAGTTTGGTAGTATGTACCCCAGGTTTGTTTTTCCCAATATAGTTAAAGGGCAATTACACAGAGTAAAAAGGATATGTAAGAAATCCACAATGATTTGAACATCCAAGTGGACCTTTTAGATCATCTGTTTGAGGACAGGGGCTATAGTAAATCCATACTGGATAGAGCTAAGCGTGATGTTTTTGATAATCCCAAATCATCAGGGCATGGTATAGGTAAATATTCCCAGGGGGAATAGACTTTGCTTTACAATGACTTATGCCAATGACAATGCTGTTATGATAGATATTGTCAGGCGTAATTGGCATATACTCACTGTACACCCTGCTACAGCTAATACAGTTGGGGAGGCACCATGTTTTTTCTATAGAAATAGCTTAAATCTGAAATGACTTCTGTGTAAGGACAAAGTTAAATATGCTGGAGATGCTATGATGAGTGTGAAGGATTTAAGACTTGACACTTTTCCCTGTGGACATTGCAACATGTGTAGTGTGATATCTATGACACAGTTTTTCAGTCACCCTGTCCTGGATTTTAAGTTTGCTCCTATGTTTAGTACCACCTGCGACAGCAGTAATTTAATATACCTCGCCAGCTGT
Organism: Protopterus annectens; assembly: GCF_019279795.1. Taxonomy (NCBI): domain Eukaryota; kingdom Metazoa; phylum Chordata; order Ceratodontiformes; family Protopteridae; genus Protopterus; species Protopterus annectens. The sequence continues at coordinate 663,388,524 of NC_056743.1, read as the reverse complement.
AAGTGCTGTGATTGCTTCTATGTTGGAAAGACCTCTATGAGGTTGAAGGATAGGATGTATAATCATCTTTATGACATAAAGAGCATGAATTTACAGAATGCTTTGGCAAAGCATATTGTTGTTTATATAATGCATAGCTTTAACTTTATAGTTTTACAGCTTGTAAACAGGAATAAGAGAGGGGGTAATCTAAATAACCATCTGGAGTCCATTGAGTTGAAATGGATTCTTAGACTACGTGCCCATATCCATCCTGGGCTTAATAACTGTGTCAGTATAAAACCTGCACTGGAGGCATGGCCCCCTAAATAATTAAATGAATACAACTAGTAATTAAATAAACAAGGAAACCAACTTCTAGTTGATGGGTCCTTATGCATTGCACTTTAAAGTTTCTTTAATTTTAACTGACTCGATTGATTTTAACTGGTTTTATTTTAATTGATTAATTGATGCTTGTTATTTTGGTTAATGGTTAGGATATACTGTTATTTAAACTGTGTTGTTTGTTCTTTTTTGAGATATCATGAAGTGTGAGTTATTCACGTGAAAGCGCTTATCCTGTTTTTACTTTGTAAGTAAATACTGGATTTTAGAGCTGTGGTGGTCCTATCTTGTTGTTTTTGCCTGATTATTTATTTATTTATTTATTTTATTTATTTATTTATTTGTTTGTTTTCTGGGTGTGGACCTTTGGGCAGCAGTTTGCACTTTTATATTTATATACCTCATTAGTTCTCCAAGTACTGCCATGTATTGTAACAAGCAAAGGTTATTTCTTCACCATACAAGAACCCACAACATCCATCCAAAGCACAGTTTGCCCCATGGGCCTTATTACACAGGCTCAACAAGAAGCATCTCAGTCTTTAAACTGTTTCAGTTTGGTCCCAAGATGGAAGCAAAGAACAGTAATATGAAGATATCATGTACTGGGTTCTAAGAAGCAGGAAGTTCTCACCAAATAGCAGACATTTGATTTTGGCTACAGTGCAAATCCAACCTTTTCCATGACTGTTTCAGTGCAATAGCCATGCTGAAGTTCAGCTGCTAATGAGAAAGAGGGGTGGGGAAAGGGAACACCCCGTCTGGTTCCTTTACCTGTTTAATATTTTTGATAATGTCATTTTGAGGACTGCTGTGATATGGCTATTGTATAAATCCTAGGCTGCCTTGATGAAATCCCCTTGAGGCCATCTTTTTCATTATCTTCTAGAGACAGACCTTTCAGACAGAGTGAAAAGCTTTCCTGAAATCTAAAAAGATGGCTAATGATGGGTCAATTTCTGGCAGGGTTCTTAAATATCCCACACTATGTCTTCAATGCACAATAACCTGCTTGCATGGGAAGTACAAAACTCTTAAGTCGTTTTCCTAGAACTGTGGCATAAATGTCGATATCAGCATTTAGAAGGAAAACTGAGAGGTAGTCACTGACCTTGAATGGGTCCTCATTTTGATTATGACTGAAATTATAGAAAAAAAAAAAGGAGTGGTAGGCCACCTTACTGGATGTCCATAAACACTTCTCTTAATCTTGCTATAAGGTTCTGTAAAGACAGATGGAATAATTCTGTGGAAAGGCCATTTGGACCTGAGGCTTTACCCATTTGGTCATTCTGTAATAGCCAGGTCCACCTCTGCTCACAAAATATAAAAGCTCATGCTTTCTACCTGCGATTCAAAGAAGGTGGAGAATGTTAGCTCCCTGTAGAAAAATATTAACCTTACTGGCCCAGTACGGTTTAGATACAATGACATTTCTATGTGAGTTATCATAGAACTCCTTGTAAACTACAGTTACTTCCGGTGGGTCAGTTGAAATACCCCTCTCACCCACATTCATAGCTACTACTGTATATGCATATAAAAATATATCAAGAAAGCACCTGCCCTGGCTAATTCCAATGTCTCAAATTCTTGTTGCTGCCCATTCCAGATATAGTTTAGAATGACTTCCCTCAGCTAATCATCATTACCCATGATTAGGCTTGTATTCCTTGATTTGTAGAAGATGTCTAAAGCATTATAGCTTATGCCAGTCCCATAGGCAGGTCATTTATCTTTTCAGCTGTTAAATGTCATCCCCCTCCTTTTGTATCATCATCTACTTGGTTTCCTAAGAAACAGCAGTATTGTACCAGATAACGAATTCCCACTAAGTCAAGTTAGTGAGCACAAAATGCTTGGTCCCCCTAATTATATGGCTTCTAACCTCATTGCCTAAGAAAACCAAGAGATTTTTCTATCCAGACATATTTGTTTCTGCTCCCTTCAACTAGCTACAGTGCCAGAAACACTGCAAAATGATCTGAGACTTTACATTTTCTATCTTTATCTTTGTCACGCTCTTGTTTTTAAATGGATCTCTAGGAAAATATTTCCTGAGGCAAACCATTAGTAAAAATGGCTGCTACAACATGCAGAGGTACCAGTATTGGTGAATTCTGGGCTAAGTGTCTGCCTAACATTTTATAGTCCCAGTTGTTATGTGAGCTGATTTACTGTTTATTGCGTTTTGATGTGATGTTTTAAAAGCAGATAAGAACTATCCATGTAGGAATTTGAGAATTCATTGGGGGCACACCTACAAACACTCTTTCAACATCTTACATTAGTTTCTTTAGACCCTCATAATAATTTTTCAAAATTTCCTGGATAGTCATTATTAGGGCAATAAATTGATCACAGAACTTATTGGCTGCACGTGTCAAACTTCCCCAAGACATGTCCTCAGTTTCTTCCCATAATACTGTTCAACAAATTCCATCCTACTATTAGGGATGTGCTCTTACTGGTTATCCTATCAGAAGATGTCAGATTTTTAAGTGAGTGATCATTTTGCAAACTTAGAAATGCGCATGCCTAGAGCCTGGTTTTACCTCCTGTAACAGTCGTGTCAGACACGGATGAATTGTCACTGTAAATGTATGAATTTAAACTAACATTAATTGAACAACACATAAACAAACCATAAGAACAAAGAACTTTGTAGTGCTTAAAGTACAAAAATATCTGTACTACTGGAAGACCTCTGTGATGCCTTATGTAACCTACAGCCCAATAGTTTACATGTGCCAGACTGATTGAGACATAGATCCATTTCATCCAATGGCACCATTAAAATATTATGCACATTCCGGCACTTTTACCATAACTAACCAATCGGGTCTTGTAATTCAGCTTATGTAATTTTTTCCACTCTTACTTAGTTTCTAGTCTTTCTTTGTGCTCAGATATTTTTGAATACCATGAACTGAAGCCCACTGCAGGGATACAACTTGCTTACTTTAATTTTGCCCAATGTGCTGAACCTCCCTTTCCTTTGCATCTTTAATAGGCATGCAATTATACTTGTTCTCTACAGGGACTTCAGAGACAAAAAAGTTACCAAGCTAGGGATATCCTGAGGAAGTGTGGCAAAATTGATTTAGTTTTTTTTATGTGAATATTTAATATTTTTGTGGCAAAATTGATTTAGTTTTTTTATGTGAATATTTAATATTTTTGTGGCAATGTCTTTTTAAATCAATTAATTAATTGTGATGTCACAGGACTTTCAGTATTTAAAAAGTTGATGAACAATGCATTGGTTTTATTTCTGAAGAAGTCTCATTACGATGAAAGCATTAAAATGATATAATAAAGTCTGTATTTTAATAATAATAATATACTCCGTTTGTCCATACAAGTTTCCGTTTTTTGTGGTTTTAACAACAGTTTTATTTTTTCTTTTGTTTGTTGTATATCCTGAGGAAGTGTTAGAGGTTCATAGGTGTTTACTAGGCTAATGACCACAAGGGCCTTTTTAGGCCTAACCATGCATCACAAATCTCTGACAAGTTCTGATACCCTTGATAAGTGTAAGCATGAGCCTGGGAGATTGAACCATTTACAGGTTACTTGTTTGAATCAGAGACAAAGGTGTCAAACCAGGGATGTATTTCCAGTTTCTCATTCAATTGTACAAGTTGCACTTGAATTGGATTAGGGAGGGACTCTGCTTCACATGGATGGGGAGCCTGTTCCATAGACTGGGTAGTCTCTGGGATACATACCTATCTCTCCAACAGGTCCTATTTATATCATAGGCAAGGTTTAAGTCTTTAGAATGGGTAATTCTGGTACTGTTTATTTTGTTGATATGTAGGATGTCCATCAGAGTGGGGTCTGACAGTGCCATGTATGCCAGGCATAGATCTCCCCTCAAAAGCCTGTAGGAGACAGAATACAGGGATAGAGCCTTGAGGTGGTGTGCATAAGACATATTACTTACACCCTGTATTCTTTTAATGAGGAACCTCTGTAGACTTTCCAGTTGTTGGATATGCCTGGTTAGCTACATATCAAAGGGGGCATTTTACTCAGTGATAGGTCCAATGAATGCTGAATACAGTGGAACAATGACTTCCTTGGACTTAGATGCCATACCTCTGTTTATAAGTTATGCGACATAGAATGATTTCCTCACCATTGTAGACACACGATGATCAACGGCTAGATTATTATCTGTGTGTCCCTAAGTCTCTGACTACTGGGTCAACTCTAAGGGGTGTGTTGTCAATACGATAGTTACCAGGGATGGATGACTTCCCAAAGGATACTGTTAGAATGATGGACATTTAGTTTTAGTCCATCATTCTGACACCAGTTGTTTGTCTGTGTCAGCCCTCTCCTGGAAAACATTTGTGCCAGTGTGAGATTCAGTGACAGCTCCTAATTTGCAATCATCTGCAAATGTAGTCAGCCAGAGACCACTGACATTGGCCTTGACTTCTGAGAATGTACCTCAAAAGACATCTACAACAACTGGAGAGGCCACAGAAATACCTCACAAAGAGGATTACTGGCCTCAAACAGATACCCTACGCAGACCGTCTCAAAAAACTCCAGCTTTACTCCATCACATATCGCCTACTCAGAGGTGATCTCTGCCTAACATACAAAGCTATGTCAAACCCAGAGCTGTTGGACATGCTCCACTTAAAGAAATTCCAATCCCTCCGAGCTACATGCTGTAGGGACCAACACCTTGTCACCACAATAAACAGAACATGCTGGAGGGATAGATTCCTGTCCCAGAGACTTCCCATACTCTGGAACAGACTACCTATCTATGTCAAACAGAGCTTCTCATTAGCACTCTTCAAGAAGAATCTTGATGATTGGATGAGAAATAGGAAATTCACCCCAGGGATCACTTCTGTGGCTCTGCTCGACAGGGGCACAGGAAAATTATTTTCTTGGGTGGCAAAAGCCAAGGTACCTTTTTTGGCTAGGCTTATATAGGCCCTAGGGCCAATAGCCTAGTATCTACCTATGAACCTATAAAAATGAGTGGTCCAAGGACTGATCCCTGAGAGACTCCACTTGTGCCTAACCTCTAACTTCCTGGGTCCTGTCTGCGAGCCAGTTGGCTATCCACTGGGTGAAATACAGGTTTGTACCTAACCTCTTGAGTATGTCAACAATGCCCAAGTGGGGTATTGTGTCAAATGCCTTGGCCAGGTCAAGGTAAGCAATGTGAATGATTTTGCCCTCATCCATTGCTTTGGTGACCTTCTCAAAGAAGTCCACCAAGTTGAGTGGGCATGATCTGCCCTTGATGAAACCAAACTGGGTTATGTCGAGTGTCTGAAGGTTTACTATATCTCTGTTGATCATCTTCATGATAATTTTTTCCATGACTTTACATATAAAACTAGTGAGACCTATGGGTCTGTATATGACCCATCTTTGTGCAGAGGGATGACTGTTGCCTTTTTCCATTCATGATGCACGAAGCTTGTTTGGAAGCTACAGTTAAATAGTAATTCTAGAGGCCCTGATAGGTCATGTTTCATATTATTAAGAAGGCATCCTGGGATATTATCTGGGCCCACTGATACAGTGTTCTTGGTCTTAGAGAGAGCATTAAGGACCTGTTCCCTAGTGATGGTAGGGAGAGTCATATTTGATGATATTTCCTGAGGGGAGGGAGAGAGGAGTAAATTTGGAACTGAATTTATTGGCCAGGTGGTTTGCTATATCTTCTGGCTCACTATAGTTAGCTCCATTTACAATGAGCTCTGCACACAATTGTGTATTGCCTTTGAGGTTGCTGACATAGCTGAAGAATACTTTGTGGTTGTCCTTGGCCTTGGAGGCCAAACTTGCCTCAGATTTGGCTTTGGTAGACTTTATTTGTCCTCTGAGTTGTTTGTTTAGTTTGATGAGAGTGTTTTTATCCTTCTGGGTGCTGCACCTCCTAAATTTTGCCATGATTTTCTCCTCCTGTTATACATCCAATAGATTTTGTGATTCCATCAGGGTGGCTTGTTTTTTGAGTTAGTTCTGTACTTCTTCCTGATGGGTACAGCTGCCTCTATGTAGCTATTAACATGCTTCTGCAGGGTTTCTTTGAGAAGTTCTGTATAGACAGCAGTGCTCTCAGTGATTATGGGAGCTTGAAATTTTGACAGGTTTTCACTTAATAGCAGGAGGTTAATCTTAGAATAGTTCCTGAATATTCCTGGTTTAGCTGGAGTTCCAGGTATTATTTTTACTTCAAAGGAGACCATTTTGTGGTCTGAAATACCAGACAAGGCATTACAATGGGGGTGCAGTGCTCTCCCATATTAGTGAAGACCAGATCTAGTATGGTTGCACCCCTGGTTGGAGTACCGACTATCTGTTCCAGGGAGTTTGTGTTTACAAAATCTAGGGATCTCTGTGTATTTACATTTAATGTTGTATAGGATTCCCAGTTAATAGTGGGGTAATTAAAGTCAGCCATGAATATGGTATTGGGTTGGATGGTTAATGTTTCTAATAAGTTTAAATACATGGTATGGGTTTCCTGGGTCATAGAGGGGGGACCTATAACTTGCAAGGAAGTTGTATTGGATTTTACCTATGGTGATTTGAACATGAAGTAACTCAGGTGCATTGTCCTGTTTGACCAGCCTTGAAGTATATTTATTTTTGATGTAAATAGAGACACCTCCACCTTTAGTCCCTGCCTGTGAAGTTGTGAAAAAAGATCCACAGACCACCAGGCAGTAAAATTAATAAAAATGATTTAATATAACACAGAGAATGTTAGTGCTTTCAGGTATTCACACCCTTCCTGAATGCCTGAAAGAGCTAACATTCTCTGTGTTATATTAAATCATTTTTATTAATTTTACTGCCTGGTGGTCTGTGGATCTTTTTTCATGATTTCTGTCTTTTTGGTTGGACTACAGACCTTCATCACCTGTCACCTTTTGGATTTATTTTCCCTGTCTGTGAAGTAGGTGGTCTAAATGTGTGGAAGCCATTTTAACCGTGTACTGTTGGCGTGTTGTCCGTGGCTGTAAACCATGTCTCAGAGACCACACAGACATCAGCATTCTGTAGGGTAAACAGAGCTTCCAGGGAGTGGATTTTTTTGTTTAGGCTCCTAACATTGAGCAGTAATACTTTTAGATGTTCTGGTTCCACATGGCATAATCCAAATTGCATCCATCAATGGGACTGTTTGCATGTACTTTGGAGTCATTGGTATTTATGTCTTTATTATATTATAACTAAAATACATGGATTTAACAATAATGAATTAAATAAACATCCATAAGATTTTTGGAGTACATAGTCAAGATATAATAAAAGCTAAATTAATATTTTTGTGGACATGTGAATAACGACAGAAATACATATTTTAAAGTCAGTAGAAAAACAGCAAGTATCTTTTGTTTTGTATTTCCTTGGAAAATGATTCATAAGGCTTTTTATAAACCACATTGAAGAGCAATGTTGAAATATGTATACTTATATATATGAAAACACACTATATATATATATATATATATATATATATATATATATATATATATGAACATTTGTTGGATATGTACTTTTTAAAACCAAAGCTGATTGGATTCTTATTTTCTATGACTGTGCCCCACTATCTGAATTTTGGTGAAGCGTTTTTAGAATTTGGACAGATAATTTTGTTCTTGAAATGGCATTGACTTTTTATAATGCACCAAATCCATCTGGAATAAGAAATGAATAATTTATCATCCTTTCTCATTTGCTAGCCATAGTAAGAAAAGCAATTATGAGAAAACTGCAAAGCCACTCAACTCATATTAATGACTTTATTAGTTTAGTAATGACAGCATATGATAATACGATTTCTACTATAAAACTAAGAGCAAAATGAGATATAATCTGTATTAACGTCTGTCTTAAACTCTGCACTAATGTACAAATATTGAAATGATGCATTACAAAAACTTGAAAAAATAAAAATGAAAAATAATGATTATAATGCAACATAAGACATTATAGAATCTTAGGAACTGCCAGGATATAAAGAAACCTAGCCTTGTATTTCCAAGGTAGGTTTTAGCCCTCATATGTTGTGTAAAAATAACCCTGAAGTAGGCAGAACAAGATATGTTGGGAAATGTACTTGTTGCCTGAATCCATAAGAGTCATGGTTGCTAAACTGGAGCTGAATTTGTGGTTTCTCATCCATTTGTTCAAATTGTTTTTGAAAGAGTAAGAGAAGTACTTTCATTATGAGGAGTGGAAAACGGTAACTAGAGGAAGAGGTATTCTCTGTGATACATACTTAACTCTCCATCATGTCCTATTGATGTTGTGGAATGATTGGGATCTCCTGACTGGGTGATTAAGATTGCAAGAGCCTATAAACAGGTACACTTTGTACATTCTGTATATTAGTTATGTTAGCTGTACATTTAGTCAGTTAAATTACGTTTTGATAGTTTTTAAATCTAGTTGACTTCTATGTTGATCTTTAAGAATATATATTGTAGTAACATTTATTAATGCTTAATTAAGATTGTGATGGCATGCCGATTTTAAATTAATGTTGATAAAAATCACAATATACTTTTAAAAATATCATTTGAATTCTGTAATACACAGTCTACATTTTCTTACTTTCCAGAACATACAATAAAATGATATCCACAAACCTACTTTTATTATACTTGTAACTTTAGCATTTTGGTCATTAAAATTATTCTAACACAAACTACTTGAACATGCTTATTAAACATATCAGTTTACTATTCTTGTGATTAACTACTTCTAGCCCTGCTCAAATACTCATACTAAATGCTTTTGTAACTGTTCTCTATGACTGCATGAATACTCTTGACTGTGGTTGCCTTCAGCATTAGCAGACTGCTCTTTTTTTTTTGCATACTGCAGCAACTAACTACATATTCTCTCCACCACACTAAGCATAGCATGAACATCTCTGCATAGAACAGCTGATTTATTTGACTGAGCTTGTATAGGTATTGTCTGGAACAATAGTTTGTACTACTGACATTTGTATTCACAGTCTAGCCAGACTTGAACAAGGAAATTGATCTAATATCCTGAGTGAAAAATGATATGCATTTAGAGTTGCACACTACACATTTTAAATTCAGATGCTTAAATACAGAATATAATGCTATGCTATACCCTTATTTGCTAGTTGAAAAGCAGCTGTATGGTCTTTAAGCTGTAAGCTTTGCTGACCAAAAAATTATTTTTGCTATCGGTAGCAGTCGAAACTGAATGCACACAGTCATTTTTAACACCTACTGTATGTACTGCAGACCTCTCTCAAGTAGTCTTATTTATGAGAAATGTTCTTATGCTGACACCTGATTTTACCACTGTACATCATTAACCTCTTTTTGGAGGTATGTCCCTATTTTAAAGTTTGATTTACTCCCTTCATTTTTTTTCACAATCCCCCTGTTTTGAAGCTATCTAATAAACAGAAAACCACAAAACATGACCAATACACCAGTGGCAATAATAATGAATGTCTTGCGGACGTCAATCTTATGAAAGTAAACCATACGTACTAGTTATAGTACCACTGCTCTCACTACCATTTCTACCTATGTTATGTCTTTCTTCTTACTCTGTTATTCATGCATTCAGTTTATCCAACCTCAGGAAGTCTCGTCTCTGTTTTTGACATATCCATTTCCTGACAGCATCTACCTTCACGGAATCTTATTTTCTCCCTCTTTGCTCCTGCAGTAACAGGAAACTCTAAAAACATAACCACTCTCCTCCCTTCTCCTTTCCTATGACAGGGTGCTATTAACAAAATGCTTGATTGTGTCAACTGACACATTTTTTGTGCGCACACTTGCCTTAACTGTTGTTTGATTGACATCTCTTGACCTCATTTTTATCTTTGTTACTATTTTTACTCTGTAATGTTTGCCGTTTGTTTGAATGTTATTTTACTTAAGTCTTCGTTTGAACGGTTTAACTTTGTTACTTTGTTTATTATTACTCTATCCCAAATCCTAGCCGAAAGCAGTCTCTGGCAAGAAGTGTTAACCCGGTAATCAAATTGCAGACAAACAAATAAATAAATATTTTGACTCGGCCAAGTTGCCTCAGTCACAGTCATGTACCCTTTAAGATGAGTTAAATAAGTATCTCTCAACACCCAAGTCTCTTGAGTTCTTGTGAAAAATAAATGCCTTATACCGAATAGAGTTTTTATTTAGCTTGCAGTATGCCTGTGATTTATTGTTTTATTTTCTGTGTCTCTTGGTCTCTAAGCCTAAACATTATAAATAGCTTAATGGCTTTCTTGCCTGCCAAATGAAAGAGAGTGTCACATTATCCCTGAATCCATAATTTTCTTATCGGTTGCTTTTAACTTCAGAGATAGTGGTAGTCATAGTGTAATCTCAAGCCAAAAATTAAAAAGCACAGTTTAACTATATTGGTAGTTCAGTGAAATGAAAAAAAATCTTAAATAAATATGATGTATGCATATGTGTGTGTTTCTCTTTCTCTGCACACACACACACACACACACACACACACACACACACACACACACACACACACACACACACACACACACACACAAATGTATGATTCACTGATGCTTGATTGACACAAACAAGGTAATACAAATGGGATTTTGTAAGCAGCTGTGTGGCAAAAGAAAGTGATGGGTGAAGGGGGTGTGCCTCTGACAGACTTTATAACTATATCACACTTTTCTTTTTGTTACGCATTACATACATATCAAATTTGCCTTAAGTTGTAGTTCCTTTACAATGATTCCAGTTAAAGGTGTGTATTCTGTATGAGATATGTTCCTGCCATTTCTTTAGTTGCTGAAAATATATTTATGTGAATGCTCAGTGGGGTGATTTATTTCATTATATTAATGGATCAATCTGGTATTGATTTCCAGGAACTGATGTATTTTATTAATATTGGGGAAGTACTGCCCTCACATGTTTCAGTGTGTTACATGTAATGTAGTGGATTGCATTTCAGAATCTGAATGGTGGGCAAGATGGTCTGTACTCTGGTCATATCTGCTGATTAATACTGGCATTAAAGTCTGCTGGCCACCAAAGCCAGGCCTTATCCTGTGAGAAAAGATGGTGTGGTACTCTGTGAGCTGTCACCCGCAGTAAAATTATCTCTGTAAAACACGTATCATGTATAGGTTTTATAAGTCATCTAAGCATACAGGATATGTCACCTCAAATGAATAGAGTATCAGAATGTTTGTTAGCATTTAGGTGGGCAGACATCACGGAAGACAAATGATCAAAACTACATTGGGCTGAAAAGTCATGCCATCCAAACTTTCTACACAATGTATATACCATAAAAGTAATTTGCAAAGGAGGCAAGCTACCCTGTAATCCCCTCCCCACCCCAAGCATATATATTCTAACTCCATGATCACACATCTGTTGAGAAAAAAAATCTCTATATACTGTGAATCAGTTCTGGTGTATAAATATCTACAGAAGTGGGGATCAGAATGATGTAGTCTGTGACATCCGTGCACTGGCCCAGCAATCAAGGAGCCTCAATCTTTACCACTAACACCAGTGAGTGACATCCACATAGGGGAGGATAAAAAATAGACACACAGTAAAGTACAATTTCCCTTAAGAGCACACAGAGATCACAGTCAGTCTGGAGCTGATTTCTCCCTTTCTCTCCAGATCCCCAGTAAGACTCCCCACTGACACAGCTATAGGCTCCAGATCTCAGCCTAGTGGTCAAGCTAAAACCTCTAGCACCCTCTCTGTTCAACCAGTACTCTATGTCCCTGCCCAAGTAGCTGACACACAAACATACATTTTGGGATATGAGTCATATACAAACACACAGACACTCCTGGGGAAGGCTGGCACAGATTCTCCAGCTATGCCCCTTCTGTCCAGGCTATAAGGTAGTAATCACCGCCACCAACTACTAATATCAGCTACTAATAAGGCCCTTATCAAAGGGTGTCCAATTATTACTGTGCAATATTATTATCCATCTGGTAAGTGTGACTGAACAGCAAGGCTTATTTGGACTGGCTTGAACAACATCACTATATACATGCAATGTACTCTAGAGCTTAAATTATCTGTACATAAAACAGCCACAGTTGAAAGGTTTAAAAATATTTAATAATAAATAATAGGAACACAAGACAATACTTCTTAGTACACAATGCTAGTCAAGAGTTCAGAGATCACATAAAAATACTTAAAATAATACAGTAGAATAGTTCAGACAGAAAAATCAACTAATCTAATCCTCCTATTTCCTAGCTATATCTAAGAGAAAACACAGTTCTAAAATAAACTTACATAGAGAGCACAGGCAGAGTGCTGGTGAGTTGGGTGTTCTCAAGATAAATACAAAATGCTCTGATTCTTTCTGTCCTTAAATTGATAACATAGTACTACTGACTCATTTCAGATTACATAATTTTTTCTCTGGTTCGCAGGCTAACAAAAACTCTGCATTTACATTGCTTTGATTTTGCATCTGATCAGGAAACCGCAGTGATTAAAGACATTATACATGTAAATTCTAGCAATTAACTCTGGTCTCAAAACAATAGCAAGAATTCCTTCATCCGGACATCTCAGTTCTGAGTCTGAGATCAAAGAATTACACAATGCTTGACTTATCAGCTTTCCTCCAGCAGAGTGCAATGTGGCTACATTTTTGAAGTTCAACATTTACCATAATTTTTTTCCATTCAAGAGAACAAGCCTGTGGCTTGTGGTTTATATTAATATTTACAAATGACAGCATTATCTACAAAATTCTATCTGGCTTGGCTGGCAGCCTTCACATATTACCCCCCACCCCCCCTGGAGAAGTCAAGCTAGATTTTCAAGTGACCCTTGAGAAACATTGCTTGAGAGGGTTAGGTCTATGAGTATACCTTACCCATTCCCTGTCTTGAGAGCCCGTCTGTGTTGGCATTGCTAATCCCACTACAGCTGCACTGACATATCATATGCTTGCAACCCTAGACTCCATCTTAGCAACTTGGCATTTTGCTGGCTGGCTCTGTTTAACAATGCTAGGGGGTTGTGATCTGTTACTACAATGCATTTTCTTCCATACAGATAAGGCTGAAGTTTCTGCAGTGCCCACAATATGGCTAGTCATTCCTTTTCTACAGCTGCATAGCATTCCTTCAGGAATGGAGCCTATGACTGAGATAAACCACTGGGTGCTCTTCTCCCTCTGAAGAAATCTAGATAAGTACAGCCCCCACTCCATGGTTCAAAGTATCCACTTTCACAACAAATTGCTTGCTGTAATACAGGGGGTCCTCCTAAAGCTTCCTTAAGCTCCTGAAATGCCTGCTGACATGCTGGGGTCCACACTACCTTATCTGGCCTGTTCTTCCTTGCCAGGTCTGTGAGGGGAGAAGCTATGGTACTACAACTGGGGATGAACTTTCTGTAGTACCCTGCTGTCCCTAAGAATGCCTTCACCAGCTTTTTGGTAACAGGTGCAGGCCATGCCTGAATGACTTCCACTTTGGCAGGTTCTGGCCTGATCTTACCACTCCCCACTCTATGTCCCAGGTAGGAGACCCCTGCCATACCCACCTGACATTTGCTGGACTTAATGGTCAACCTTGCCCTCTGTAGTCTGCCCAGCACCTCCCTGACATGTTGAAGGTGCTCTGGCCAGGAATGGCTGTAGATGGCAATATCATCTAGTTAAGCAAGGGCAAACCCTCCTGCTCCTGCTAGGATATGATCTACCAGCCTCTGGAAAGTCGCTGTGGCACTCTTCATCCAAAAGGGCATCTTCGTGAACTCATACAAGCCAAAAGGAGTCACAAAGGCTGACTTCTCTTTAGCACTGGGAGTCAAGGGCAGTAACCCTTGGTAAGATCAATGGTGGTAAGATACTTAGCCCCAAACCCCATCAAAGAAAGACAAGGAAATCCACTGGCAGGACATGCAGTTCTTTTTTACATCCATTCTGGTACCTCGGCTTCTCACCTTCTGTTGGAACATTTTCAAATTCCAGATATGTCCCTTATATACCAATCTTAACCAACAATAATTCAGTTAAAGTTTCCTAATTACTACATTAATTACTTCCTTAAGTAAATAATTCACCACAAAGCCAGTTTTTAAAATTGCACACACACTGAAAAGAAGTGCTATTCAAACCTCTAAATAATACCCCTATTAAATGCAATTTCATTCATAACAATCTGTGTACATACAACTGCAATACTGTTAATATACAGATAAACTTCTCCTTATAAATATATATATATATATATATATATATATATATATATATACACACACACACAAAAATATGTATCTGTATGTTATATTAGATATATTCATATTGAATGCATTCAGTATAAATATATAAAATATTAAATCAAACATTAAATACCTACACAATACCAAACAATTGAACTTTATGATTGACACAAGTCCATATTTATTCCTCTAAATATAAATTCTCATATACATAACTATATAGAAATATGGACCAAATTCCTAACAAAATTTTATGCATTCTATTAAACTTGATTTTATAACCTTTATTAACTTTTGTTAAAATTGTTTATATGTATTACTAAGTTGTATTAAATATTTAAATTATTTTCCAAATTCATTCCCTGGGGATATAAAGTATGAAAATTAATAATCATACAACTTTCTAGTCTGTTCAACTGCTGTTTAAAATTGCCATCTAAAGACATCAGGTGTGCCAGAATACTAAAAAATAAATTATTTTCCATCCCTTGATGTTTTGACAAGAAGTGCATGGCAACAGGACTTTCAGGTTTTTTCCTTCTCCCACCCCCCAAATGTTCCATGATGTGCACTTTAACCTTCCTTGTGGTTTGACCAATATACCAAGAGGTAGGGTCACATTCACATCCTATAATATAAATCACTCCACAACTGTCACAGTTATAGTATTCATTAGCCTGTACAGTCTACCATTAATCTTTGTACCATCTAGATTTTTAACCCTATGACAGACTGAGCATCTTCCACAGCAATAAGATCCTACTATTTTGCCCATGGCATCAGAATGTCTTGATTTTAAACCTCTCCTATTCAATAATTCTTTCAGTTTACAATATCTGCCATAGGAAAAAGTTATATGCTTTGGAAACAAACATCCAATGGAAGCATCCTCACTCACTATTTCCCAAGCTTGCCTGACAATTTTCTCCAAAATAGGAGAAAAGTCAGAATATCTGGCAACAAAAAATAAACTTTCTTCCATTAACATTTCCAATTGTTCTGCCATATGGATTACATTCATTCCTACATCTCATATCACCAGTATTTGTAACTTTATTTTTAGCCTTTTTTAATACGTGTTCATTATACCCTCTTTTCTGTAATCTGGTGAATGTCTCTTCCAAATTCTTTTCTTTTAAATTTATTTCAGAAGTATTGGCAGAAATTCTCTTAAATTCACCATATGACAGTGAACTAATCAGATGCATGCTGGTTGCATGTAAGAAATTATTGACTGCAGTGGGCTTCCTATAAGGCTTGTGCTGTACCCTTTTGGCAGCATCAACATAAAACGCGACATCCAAAAATGAAATGCTTTCCATGCCAATTTCCCAAATGAATTTCAACCCATGTGAATTACTGTGTAAGATTTTCATAAATTTTACAAATTCTGCCTGTTAACCTTTACATATAAATAGTAAATAATCTATGTATCTTTTGTAGTATACTACATTTCTCACAAAATACTCCTGTCATATCATAAACTGATTTTCAAATTCTCCCATATAAACTATGGCATACGAAGGGGCAAAGGCTGCCCCCATTGCAGTTCCCCTATTTTGCAAAAAGAATTTCTTCTTCCATGTAAAGTAATTGTGGGTAAGACAGTATTCAAGTAAAGTTAACAAAAGTGTGGAACGTGGCCCTTCTCCCATTTTTTTTGGCCATTGTTTCCATACCCCATCTGATATTAATGTTAGAATAGAATGCGGTAACAAAAATGCGGTAACATCCACTGTTACCCAAAAGTAATCTTCTTTCCATTCCAAATTTAGTCATTCCTGACAAACCTGTTGAGTATTCTTAACACGTGATGGGATTGTGGCCAGCTGGTTTTTGAAATGTAAATCCAAAAGCATATTAACATTTTCAAGGAAAGACAATCCCAGAAATAATGGATCTTCCAGGTGGTTTAGACATACTTTTGTGTATCTTAGGAATGGCATACATGAATGGGTGCCTGGTTGTTTTAATCACCAGTTTTTGTACATCTTTATGTTTTTAAAAAAACAAGCCTTTCACCACATTCCAATAAATCTTGCAATTCTGTTACAAATCTATGTAGCGGGTTATATTGTAATTGAACATAATATCCCTCCTCAGATATTATATTTGAAACCATTTTATCATATTGCAATGCACTCATGACTACTCAGTTACCTCCTTTGTCAGCAGTTTTATATATTATCTCATTTAGATTGCATCTAAGTTCTTGTAAAGCCATCCATTCTTCCTTGGTTAAACTGTATGATTCAAAATTCCTAACAAACTGAGCATAAGCACTTTCCACTTTTCTACACACTAAATTTTCAAAAATGTTTATGGCTGGACTAATTTTAGGGGCATGAAATTGCTGTCTGAATTAAGTTTGGGCATTTCTAAACAACCATATGCAGTAAAAAAAGGTTCAGATGTATTGTTACTTCTTGGGTTACCATGTAAATCCCCCTCATCCAAGTTTATACATGCCTCAAATATTTCATTGTCATAAATACTAAGATTTGAAAATTTAATTTCCTGTAGTCCACACAGAACCTAGTACTGCCATCCTTCTTTGGCACCAGCACCACTGGGGAGGCTCAGGGACTGTTGGACTCTTGAATTACCCCTAGGTTCCAATATCTCCTGTATCTCCTCCCTCAGTGTCTGTTTGGCTCTCTCAGGCACCCTGTAAGATGCCTGCCTAATAGGCTTTTGGGGTCCTGTATCCAGCTGGTGCTGCACCTGGAGGGTGCACCCTGGTTTCCCAGTGAACATACCCACAAACTCCTGTAACACTGCTCGGATTCTCGAACCTGGGTAGGAGAGAGCTGCTAGGACATTGCTACCCCTTCCACTGAGGTGCGAGTCCGAGCCTCACTGAGGAGATCAGTCACCAGATCTTCCTCAGACTCCTCCTGCAAGCCACTGCAAATACTCAGCACAAGGGCTTTCCTATCATGGTAAAGTTTCATCATGTTAACATGGTACAATTTGTGGCCCTGCCTCCAGCCTAGCAGTTCTGCCATGTAGTTAACACCACTTACCTTTCTTACCACTTTGTAGGGCCCTCCCAAGCTGCTTGCAGCTTGCTGTGTCTGACAGGAATGAGAACCATTACCTGCTGCCCTATAGCATACTCTCTAGCGCGAGCATTCCTGTCATACCATACCTTTTTCTGTTGTTGGGCTTCTGCCAGGTTCTCCTGGGCCAAGCCCATGAGTTCCCTGAGCCTTGTCCTGAGGTTTAGGACATATGCCACAACAGACTCCTTGTGAGATTCACACTCACCTTCTCACTCATCACAAATTACATCTAGAGGTCCCCTCACCCTATGCCCATACAGCAACTCAAAGGGTGAAAACCTGTGAATTCCTGGGGAACCTCTCTGTATGCAAACAACAGATGGGGCAAATATTTGTCCCACTCCCTCTTAAACTGATCTGCAAATGCCTGTAGCATGGACTTGATTGTAGAGTTTAACCTCTCAACCAGTTGATTAGTCTGGGGATGGTAAGGGGTGGTCTTTAGGTGCTTCACCCCGCAGTACTTCCACAGACAAGCCAGCAGGTCTGACAAGAAATTGGCACCTCTGTCAGTCAGTATTTCTTTTGGGAAACCTACCCTGCTGAAAATCTCTAACAAGGCATTTGCTACCTTTTCTGCCTCAATGGAGGACAAAGCCACTGCCTCAGGGTATCATGTAGCATAATCTACCACCACTAGGATATCATTTTTTCCCTTTGGAACTTGGGGTACTCAGAGGCCCCAGAATATCTATAGCTACCCTCTGAAATGGCTCCTCAATCACAGGCAAAAGCATCAAAGGAGCTCTCACCTGGTCTCCTGTCTTACCTACCTTTTGGCACTGCTCACAGGTCCTGCAGTACCCTGTTACATCTTTGGAAATTCCAGGCCAATAAAATTTCTGCATAATACGTCTTTTTGTATGTTTTATGCCCATATGACCTGCAAAGGGTATATCATAGGCTATGGCTAGAAGCACCAGACGGTAGGCTCTAGGCACTACCAACTGCTGTATCCTCTCACCTTCTAGCCCTCCCTTAAGGGTCCATTCTCTATACAGTAACCCTTTGTCCCAGTATACAGATTCCCCCTTCCTTTGAAAATCAGGTGATGTACTAGCTACTTGCTTCAGGCCTTGCAATGTAAGGTCTGAGAGCTGAACCTGTCTCAAGTCTCTCTTTGTAACCCTTCCCAGCTCCCCTTCCACAGGAAGTTTGGCATCTTTTGACAGTGGTGCCTCACTGTCAGCCTGGGTGCTACTACTCACCTCTACCTTTGCAGTCACTCTGTCCAAGGGAACATCAGTACCCACAAGCAGCTGTGGCTCACCTTCAGTCTCATTGCTACAGAGTAGCTCCCTCCCTGAAGTAACCACCTCACCAGTTCTGGCTACAAGTACGCGGTCTGTCTGAGTCTCCCCCAGGCTACCAGACCCACATGTTTGTCTCGAAGACTGACTGTGTGTAACTGCATAAACACATGGTACTGCCTCATCAAAATCCTTCCCTATCAGGACATCTGCAGGATGGTAGTTTGGTACACCTGTTGTCTCAAGACAACCTACTATTGACATTTTGTCTTTCCCACTTATTGGCTCTCTCACCTTTTGTTCCCCACCTTGCCTCCATGGACATCTGTATGCCACATGGCTCAACTGGTTGCATTCAAAACATTTAACCCTAGGTCCTAGACGTGTACCTGGACTAGTGGCTTCTCCTGGTACTGGCAGATTTTGTTGGGGCAGTCTGGGCTGCCCACCATGGGTTCCTTTAGATCCATGAGCAGTACCTGGGGTTTCTTTCCTGTGCAGGGATGCCCTGCTTGCTAGGTATAGGTCTCCCTTCTTCCACAACTCATCTGAAGTAGCACATTGTCTATAAGCTAACCAGATCCTCATGTCCTCAGGCAAAGTGCTAAGGTCTTGTTCCCTCACTAAAAGGTCTGCCAGCCCTTCAAAGGTGGTGACCTGACATTGACTCTCCCACCTATTAAAATAAGTGCTCAGTTCAGAAACATATTCACACACACTTTCATCTGCCTTGTGTCGATGCTCATAAAACTTTTTCCTATAAGTTTCGGGTGTTAGCTTAAAAAATTCTCACAAGCAATTCTTAACAGCAGTACAATCAAAACAGTCAGGATCAGAAATTTTAGACAGCACAGTTAAAGCTTTACCATGGAGTAAGGGGGTCAGGAACCATACCCAGAGCCTTTGGTCAACCTCATACTGTTTACATACCATCTAAAACATATGAATGAAACTATCAAAATTATCCCCCTCTGTAAACTGCGGAAGAAATTTACTGACCCTCTGTGCTTCTGGAGTCTGGTTACTCCCTTGCCCATTATCTTCAATAACTCTGGCAAAGAGTCAGCATCTCCTTTTTGTGCTGCTTCTACCTTTCCTTCCCCTCAGATTCCAGGTGTAGTAGTTTCTCATTCTCCTCAGCCTGTAGACGTCTCAGTCTCTCTGCTGCTTCTGTTTCCAAATGCATGACCTCCAACTCAAGTCTCTTTAGCTCCAGATGGATTTTTAAGTCCTCTGCAGAAAGGATGAGCTGTCCATTCTCTGAGTGTTGTACATCTCCATGGCCAGTTTGATCATCCTCCTGATTGCAGTTCTCTGATGCAGCTGTGACCAAAGTTGTAATCATGTCTGCCTTAGTCAGGTTTCCCTGCACCATTCCCTTAGCCTGGCACATCTCAGCCAGCTGGCTCCTTGTCAGCTTTCCATACTCCTCTGCTGACATGCTTGCCTGCTCTCCCTGACTAACTAAGCTAAAGAAAATAAAACAATTGTGATCTGAACTCTAAGTATTCACTGTGTGGTTGATTTAGAGTACAAAAACATCTTCCGATTTCACTGTACACAAGCTACAGGAATTCACACTACCCACACCACTACAAGCCAATTAGTATTTGCCAACCAATTAATATGTGGTGTAGATATCCCACCACTGCCAAACAATTAATATGCAATGCCCTTGCACTGGTCCAGCAATCAAGGAGCCTCAATCCTCACCACTAACACCAGTGAGGGGCATCCACATAGGGGAGGATAACTAATACACACATTGTAAAGTACAATTTCCTTTAAGAGCACAGAGACCAGTCAGTCTGGAGCTGGTTTCTCCCTTTCTCTCCAGATCCCCAATAAGACTCCCCAACTGGCACAACTATAGGGTCCAGATCTAAGCCTAGTGGTCAAGCTAAAACTTCCAGCACCCACTCTGTCTGACTAGTGCTTTGTGTCCCTGCCCAAGTAGCTGACACACACACACACACACACACACACACACACACACACACACACACACACACACACTTTGGGATATGAGTTTTATACAAACACATAGACACTCCTGGGGAAGGCTGGCACAGGTTCTCCAGGTATACCCCTTCTGTCCAGGCTATAAGGTAGTAATCACCACCAACAACCACTAATATCAGCTACTATTAAGGCCCTTAGCAAAGGGTGTCCAATTATTACTGTGTAATATTATTATCCAACTGATAAGTGTGACTGAACAGCAAGGCTTATTTGGGCTGGCTTGGACAGTATCACTGTATACATGCAATGTACTCTAGAGCTTAAATTATCTCTACATAAAACAGCCACAGTTGAAAGGTTTAAAAATATTTAATAATAAATAATAGGAACACAGGACAATACTTCTTTCTACACAGTGCTAGTCAAGAGTTTAGAGGTCACAGAGAAATACTTAAAATAATACAGTAGAATTGTTCTGACAGAAAAAAAACAACTAATCTAATCCTACAGTTTCCTAGCTATATCTAAGAGAAACCACAGTTTTAAAATAAACTTACATATAGAGCATAGGTAGAGTGCTGGTGAGTTGGATGTTCTTAAGAGAAATACAAAATGCTCTAATTCTTTCTGTCCTTAAATTGATAACACAGTCCTACTGACTCATTTCAGATTACATCATTTTTTTCTCTGGTTTCCAGGCTAACAGAAACTCTACATTTACATTGCTTTTATCTTGCACCTGGTCAGGAAACCACAATAATTAAAGACATTATACATGCAAATTCTAGAAATTAACTCTGGTCTCAAAACAATAGAAAGAATTCCTTCATCCAGACATCTCGGCTCCATGTTTGAGATCAAAGAAGTATAGAATGCTTGATTTATCAGCTTTCCTCCAGCAGAGTGCAATGTAGTTACATTTTTGAAGTTCAACATTTACCACCATTTTCTTCCATTTAAGAGAACAACCCTGTGGATTATATTAAAAATATTTACAAATGACAGAATTATCTACAAAATTCTATCTGGCTAGGCTGGCAGCCTTCACATACCTTCACATAGTCCATTGCTAACCTGCATAAAATCTTCTAAATTACTTCCCTTACAACTCTAAAAATCAAAAGTGGCACCAAGAATATCATTTACAGACTTCTGTGTTTACTGATGAAACAACCTTTTAATTTATTTTTATTTTTATTTATTTATCATTTGTTTTACCAGGATAAGTCCGACCGGACAGCAGGTGTCCATTTTCAGCGGAGTCCTGGGGGGGAGAAAAGCTCCAGGAATTTAATAAGAGCAGTGATTAAAACAGTGATATCTAACATAGCAGAAGGATGAAACAACGACATATTACAGTCATAAGATCACTGAGTTTTACAGTGGTAGTACAATAATTGAAGCATAGCATGAAAAAAATAAAAATAAAATGAAATGTCCATATTTACAATATTTACAGTTAAAAAGCATGAGCAGAGCTCCTAACTTGTTTAGGAGATTCCACGTCTAGCAGTAGAAGTAATGAATGAATGTGACAAACATTCAGAAGTAGGTATATATTGTTATACTTGCAACAAGTACGGTGCATTTAGGTGGCAGTATCATGTAGGCAATGGGGGCTTCAGAGATCGGTCGTCCTGTAGACTGAATTATTTAAGGAGGTGTTTTTGCAATAGCAATATTGCAATAACAGGGTTAGCATAGAGGTGGGTTTTCAGGAGGAGTTTACATATGGTTGCCTGAGTTGGTGTCCTGAGGTCAGGTGGGAGACTGTTCCATGCTTTGGTGACTTCATAGGAGAATAGATCTTTTCCAGAGCTATTCTTGCAAGGATTAATCTCGATCAAGGATTTGTTGCTTGATCGTAGTTTCCTACTGGAGTTGTGGAAGTTTACTATGCCAAGCAGGGCAGGGATTCTCTCTGGTTGGTGTAGGATTTGATGCATAATGATGAGTTGGGGGTAACTCAGTAGGTTTGGGAATTCCAGCCAGTGCAGCTTAAGTAGGGATTGGCAGTGGTGGGAACATGATTTAGTATTGGCAGCAAACCTTGCTATTTTATTATAGCAGGTGAAGAGTTTGTTGAGGTCAGATTTATTAATTTTGATTAGAACTGGTCAGGCATAGAGCAATGTAGATAGGAGATGACTTCTGGCTATGGTCCCCCTAGTCTTGGGGGTGAGGAAGCATTTACTACAATACAGGCATCCTAGTTTTTATGGACTTTAGAGATGGTTTGGTATATGGGTTTAGTATATTTAAGCTGTTGGTCAATAGTGACACCTAGTAGTTTAGCTTCAGCTACTGGGGTGATGAGGGTGTTATTGGCTGATAGGATGGTGAAGGTGGAATAGCTGTGTTTAGTTGGGTGGAATAGCATTAACTGTGTTTTTTTGGGGTTCAGTATCACTTGGTGGTTGTTTAGCCAGTTCTCTATCTCAGTGAAGGATTCTTGGACTTTTTTTGTAGTAGATGGATGTTGAATGCTGAGCATATTAGGGTTGTGTTATCTGTATACTGAACAATATCAGCTTTGGTGGTTGCTAGGTGGAGATTGTTAGTAAATATAATAATTTGTAGGGGACCTAGGATTGAGCCTTGGGGGACACCACATGTGATAGAGAGTAAGGTAATAGGGTGTTGGCCCACTTGACAGATTGTGAACGGTTGCTTAGGTAATTGTTAAACCATTGCAGGGAGGGGTTATTGAGATTGAGCTTGGAGAGGCAAGTAAGGAGTTTATTATGGGAAACTGTGTTGAATGTCTTGGATAGGACGAGGAAGGTGGCGGAAACCAGTTTCCCTTGATTCCTATGTGAGTTTATAGTGTTGGCAAAGATGTTAAAGGCTGTGTTAGTGCTATGAGATGGTCTGAATCCATGTTGGGTTTTAGATAATAGATTGTTAGTAGGTGGGTGAGGAGCTGGTGGTGGATACATTTTTCTAGGATAAATAGGGGTGATAGGATTGCAATAGGGTGGTAACTGGAGAGGGCAGTGGAGGGGCCACCCTTGAGGAGGGGAATGATATAGGAGGTTTTCCACAAGGATGGTATTGTGCTTGTGGAAATGGACCTATTGATAAGTAGGGAGATAGGGTAGGCAATAGCCTTGGATGCAATTTGGAGATATTTGGCTGGTAGTTGGTCGGCAGCAAGGGTGGTTGGTTTAAGCTTTGCTAGAAGTTTTTGAATGGTCGATGTTGGTACTGGTTTGCGTGAGAAGGGGGTTTAGTTTGGTATTTTAGGGGTGGTAGTTGGATAGTGGGTGACATTTCAGGAATGAGGAGTTGAAGTAGTTATTGAAGTTTGAGGATATGTTTTGGTCAGGGCCTTCAATGTTTGGTGGCAGTGTAGTAGCTTTTCCAGGCTGGAGGATGTTGTTCACTGCAGCCCAGAATTTCTGTGGGTTGTTACTGTATTTCCTTTGTAGGGAAATATAGTGTTTTTGTTTGTCTGACTTGATCTGCTTTTTTCTTTTGTTCCTAAGTTCTGAATATTTTTGTCTAGTTTCTGGTGTTTTGCGTTGTCGCCAAATTTTCCAGGCTTTGTCCCTATTTTTGATTAGAATCTTAGTAGCTTTCTCTAACCATGGGGCAGGGTTGCTGCGTAACCTAATTGTTTTGAGTGGGGCTATTTGGTTTAGAACTTTGAGGAATGTGGTATTAAATTATTCTACTACGTTATCTAGTGGGAGGGCTTTTAGAGGGGACCAGTTGCAATATTTTAGGGTTTCTGAGAATTGTTCTGAGGGGAAGTTCCTTTCGGATCGGGTTTGTAGTAGGGAGGGTGCAGCGGTATATTTAATTTTGTGCTGAAGGAGAAAAGTTGGATTGTGGTCACTGAGGGAGTCAGGTAGTGTCCCACATTGGTGGGCATTGTTGAGTTCCAAGATGGACTCTCTTTTAGTGGTCTTGTCAATTCTTGTAGGTGAGATTTATGTGGTTGGTGGCTAATGGTGAGTGTATGCTCTTCCAGTCTATGTTAGTGTCACCTAAGACTATAGTTTCTTGGGAAAAGGAGTGGGATGCCCAGTGAAGTATGAATTCTAGGATTGAGTGAAGTTGTACAGATTTATGTGGTTGGTGGCTATTGGTGAGTGTATGCTCTTCCAGTCTATGTTAGTGCCACCTAAGACTATAGTTTCTTAGGAAAAGGAGTGGGATGCCCAGTGAAGTATGAATTCTAGGGTATTAAGGTTGTTTCCTGGTGGAATATAGATACTGAGTAGTTTAGTTGTTTGTGTTGATTTAATAAGAGTTTGGAGAATAGGGTTTGAGCGTTGCTAAAGTTTGGGGTTTCTGTTTGGAGGAGCTGGACTTTTAGGTTGGATTTGTAGAGAAGGGCGATGCCACCTCCTCTTTGTGATCTATCAGATGTATCTTCAGTCAAATGTAATTTCAATCAATTGTATCACAGTTTCTCTGTCAGTAAAATGAAAAATGTATGTGTGTATATAAAGACCAACAGGATCAGTCTCTGTAGATGACACTAACAATGTACTTACAATAAGGGAAATAGGGATAATCTTACAAGGAATCTAGAGTCCTGGGTAATATGGTAACAACAGAGTGCAATGCAGATTAAATACAAGATATTCATTCTAGGAAATATGAACACAAGTAACAAAAGCAATTTATTCTTCAATAGCAGCAGACACTGCATTTGTAGGTGAAGCGTTTAAATGAAAAGTTATTTGCCAGCAGTAACTTCTGCATTAGTAATAGTGTTCTAATATGAAATACAGATGACTTTACGTCTGTAGAGATTGCGCATACTGAGACATATATCATCAGGCGGTTAATATTTCTTATGCTCTCATAAATACTCTTCTATTTGAACCATGTTATACATAGCTGGATCTTACGGTATAATGCTAGTGATCTTTATACGGTTTCATGTAGTTCAACCAGATTCCAATTTAGAGAATGTTGACTGTGCACACCTGTAGGGCTCTTTGTGGATTAAAATTTCATACCTGAGCATTTTGTTAATGCACTAAGGTATTGCAACTGGGCTCCCCTTTTAACCATCACACTAGACAAGGCAGTGGACTACTTCACTTCCACCTTTTTTAAACATATTAAATCAGATGACCCCCCCCCCACCCACACACACACACACACACACAAACAATTCATATAAAAACCAACCCAGCCACATGGCTCTCTAAAAACACAAGAAGCCTGCTAAAACTTAGGAATAAAGCTTGGGATACATGGTATCACAATAAGACTGATCACAACAGGCAGATCTTCCTCGAACTATGTAATAAAGCAAAACAACATATAAGGCAAGATAAAGAAAAAATGATCAATTTCAGCAATTGGCTAAGCTTCTGGTATCATTCAAAGGGGATCCAGTGTCTGTCAGCCTGGGATGACATGCTCAAAAAGCCTCATTGCTTTGCAAGAGACTGCTTGCACCTGTCATCCCTCGGCTTTTGAATACTGGCCAAGGCTCTTGCTGCCCCCATAGTGTCTTTTTTAGGCAAGGCTCAAAAGTCAAACCCACCTCCATAAACAGCACAAATAAAAAAATGAGGGTTTATGCTACTCAACCCCAGGAGTTTAAATCTCAAAATGCACACGCTCGAAGCACTCCTCAGTATGGAGAACGTCGACATCTGTGCAGTAACTGAAACTTGGTTCAAGGCTCCACAAAGCACCACAGCACTACCAAGCTACAACTCATTCCACACATTTCGGCCACAGAACATGAACCGAAACACTCCTCAATATGGAGAACATCGACATCTGTGCAGTAACTGAAACTTGATTCAAGGCTCCACAGAGCACCCCAGCATTACCAGGCTACTACTCATACCACATATTTCGGCCAAAGAACATGGACCAAAACACAAAATGAGGGCGTGTATTCATATTCATCAAGGATACCTATACCTCCAGGTTAGTGGTGCAGCATAATACCTCTGAGATCATCCATGTGCAACTAACATTGGGCAAATCTGCAATGCAAATTGTGGCCTGCTACAAATCACCCTCCATGACCCAGGACCACCACTCTGCCTTTCTGGAGACACTGGAAAACATGAAGCTCCTACCGAACACCCTGATATTGGGCGATTTCAATTACCCTACTGTTAACTGGGAAAACTACTCAAGTACAAACTCCCAGGTCCAGCGCTTCCTGGAATTTATCAACTCAAATGCCCTGGATCAGCTGGTAAACTCCCCTACCAGAGGTGAAAACATATTGGACCTAGTCATCACCAACATTGGCGACAGGTGTTCCGCACAGGAGGTCAGCCCGTCACTGGTTAGATCAGACCATAAACTAATCACTCTGGATGTCCGCACCACACCACCACCCCCAACCAAGGAAACCACAGTGAAAAACTTTTCTATAGCAAACTTGACCTTACTTAAGACAGAGGTGGTAAGTTTCACAGCCCCCACGCTAAACCTGGTTGACTTCTTCGAGACAGTCACCAAGGCCATAGATGAGAGGAAGGTGGTTCACACAGCCTACTTTGACCTCGCCAAGGCTTTTGACACCATTCCCCACTAGGGAATTATAGAAAAACTCACCAGCCTGAACATAAACCCCTACGTCACGAGATGGGTTGCCAACTGGCTTACAGACAGAATTCACATGGTAAGAATAGCGGGTTCCAGGTCTGACTCCAAACCAGTCACAAGTGGTGTCCCACAAGGCTTGGTCCTGGGACCCCTACTGTTCGGCATATACTTCTCAAAAGTACAGGCAAACACAGGAGGACTATGGCTAACCAAGTTCACAGATGACTGCAAACTGGGAGCCATAATTGACTCTCTGGCTGACATGGACATTCTTCAAAAGGGCCTTACTGAGACGGACACCTGGTGTCAAAGTCATGGTCTCAAGCTAAATGTCAAAAAATGCAGTGTCATCCAGTTTGGGAAAAACAAAACACCCATGAATTACCACCTAGGTGGCAGCCCCCTTAATACAGAAGAGGTAATAAGAGATCTGGGGACCCAGGTAGATAGTAATCTCTCCTTTGACAATCATGTTGCCAAAGTAGTTAGGAAATCCTTCTATGTAGCCCATCTAATTACTAAAGGGTTCGCATCTAGAAATAAAGAGGTTATAGTGCCCCTCTACTCGTCACTCATAAGACCCATCATAGAGTACAGTGCCCCATTTGGGATGTACCTCACAAGACACTTCCAACAGCTGGAAAGACCACAAAAGTACCTCACCAAGAGGATTACTAGCCTCAAACATATGTCCTATGCAGCCCGACTGGAAAAACTCTGGCTGTACTCAGTGGCATATAGCTTACTCAGAGGTGATCTCTGCCTGACTTACAAAGCCATGTCCAACTCAGAATTGATGGACATGTTCCACCTAAAGGAATCCAAGTCACTGCGAGCCAAGCGATCTAGTGAGCAAAACCTCGCCACAACAATAAATAGAACATGCTGGAGGGATAGATTCCTGTCACAGAGATTCCCCATGCTTTGGAACAAAATGTCTAACTACATTAGGCAGAGCCCCTCACAAGCACTCTTCAAGAGAAACCTTGACGAGTGGATGGGTAACAGATGGGTAACAGAAAATACACCCCTGGGATCACTTCATTGGCTCTTCTTGACAGATGCTCAGTTAATTAATCAATGGGGTGGTGAAAACTGACACACTCTGGCTAGGCTTATAAATGCCTCGGGCAGATAGCCTAGTACCTACCTATGAACCTATAAGAAAAATCACTACACAGAGCTTCAAGTAAAACATACCAGTAACCCCCAATAATTCTGGGCAGCTGTCAACCAAGTATTACAACCCAGCAAACCCAATACCCCCCCACTGACAAAGGAGATAGCTGACAGGTAGCTACTCAATTTAACAACTACTTCACCTCTTCCATCCTTAACCTAACTAGCACTAGCAACAGCCTGACTAGCACTCCCCAACAACCAACCAGTAACCCAAACTCATACTCTCCATTCATTCTCAAACCAGTTCTTACCAACACAATACACAAGCACCTCACTAAACTAAAACCCACCACCTTAGCAATCAACAAACACCCCACAGAGTACCTCAAAATAGCCACTAGTGCTATAGCCTACACCATCTCAATACCTATCAACTGGTCTATCAACGAGCATACAATACCAGCCCTTTGGAAAACCTCATATATAATTCCCTTACACAAAGATGGTCCCTCAACCAAACTTAGTAACTACCACCCCATAGCAATCTTATCCCCCCTATCAAAAATCCAAGAAAAATGTATCCATTCTCAGCTGATGAAACATTTACTTACAAATAATCTCTTCACCAATACCCAACATGGCTTTCACTCATCCCATAGCACCACCACAGCACTCATATCCTTCACCAACACTATCAATCAATATAGGAACCTAGGAAACCTAATGTCTGCCACCTTCCTCATTCTGTCGAAAGCATTTGATACAGCAAATGACTTACTATCCTAGCCAAATGCAACCAAAACACCTCCTTGCTTTGCTTTCAAGACTACCTATCCAACCGCCAACAAGCAGTTAAGTGACTTAATTCCTTCTCCCCCCTTCTCTCAGTAACAGTCCGTATACCAAAGGGATCCATTCTGGGACCCCTACTATTTAATATCTTTATAAACAACCTCCACACCACCACCCAGCAAGCTACAACAGTCCAATATGCAAATTATACTACACTGATTTGCTCAGCCCCCACACTCCAAACACTCCAGACTAAAACCCAAGAGGCCTTCTCCAATATCGAAAACTGGTTAAAAAAATCACAACTTATACTTAACCCCAAGACTCAACTTATGCTTTTCCACCCTACCAAAACTATTGACTCCTCTGTTCTATTTGCTTAACTCCTTGGTGTAATACTTGGATCAAAACCTAAAGTTTGACAAATGTATGGCACAACCCATATCAAAGTCCATAAAACACTTGGAACCCTATACCACTGCAAAAACTATCTAACCAAGGACACCAAAATTACTATCTCCAGAACTCACCTTCTCTATATAGTGCTCTATGCATCTTCTGTATTAACAAACCTTAACAGGTTAGACCTACACAAATTGTCCATAGACTACAATAAAATAGCTAGATTTACAATAATTTCTAATTTCCGCTCCCACCACTGTCACTCACTAAAACAACTAGGTTGGCTAGAACTCCCCAATTTACTGCAGTATAACCAACTCACCATAGCTCATTACCTGCTGTACAACCCAAACAAGATTCCTGATCTCTCAGGCTTATTCAACTTTCACAATTCTGTTCGCCAACTAAGATCCACAAACAAAGCCTTCTTGAAGTAGCTAAGTGTAGACACAGTGCTGGTGAATCCCTCTACTCCTACACAGTTGCTAAAATCTGGAATTCTCTTCCACCAGATATCAGATTGCAAAACAGCAGTCCCATCTTTAAAACCCAAGTAAAAGCCCACCCGAATCTCATCTTACAATGTACCTATATTGACCATGGCTAGCCCTACTAATACCATTCAGATAAATCTTCCTTTGGCACTACTCAAAGGTCAAACAACCATAACCAACTGCATTTTTAAACAAATGTATATAACTGTATATAGTATTACTATGCTTTCCTACTCAAATATATTCTATATATTGTACACTATTGTACCTTCTCATCATACTATGTCATGATATACTATTGTTTGCTCTATTGTTGGCTTGCCCTAGGAATTTGTACTCATCCCCGACTTTTGCATTCTGTGTATATGTATTCGTGTCATGTATCCTTGTACTCTTTTATCATGTATGTGGAGTTTTTGTATCTTGTATTGTTATCTTTTATTCTTGTTTTTATTTGTATGATTGTTATGTATGTGGAACTTTTCTCCCCAGGTCTCTGCTGAAAACAGGCACCTGATTGCCCAGTCAGACCAACCCGGTAATCAAATATAAAATAAAAAAAAAATACCTTATGCTCTCATCTGATAATTTTAATGGCCTTTAATCTGACTTTACAGGATTTGTGTGTGTTTGTATGGATGTGAATTATGTTGGAATACGTTGGCTAGTGTCTGAATGAAATAAATTTGAAATGTGTGTATTTGGTCAATATTATTGTTTTTATTTATGTTTTTTTACACACATCTCCAAAGGATGCAGTCAACAATGTAACTATAATTGCTGGTATTTGAGGATGTCTGTATTTAAAAATGACTGACCCTGATGAACTGAAAAAAAAATAAAATAATGATTAGTCTGTATTTGTAGGACTAGTGTGCATATGAGTAAAGCAAATTGGAATACTTTTCAATTACCATTTTATCACAATCAGACATGTGATATGCACACAGTTAATGATAAAGTGGCTGTTATTTATGAGAATGGATACTGGTTGATTATAGTGATAGCAGTCTGAGTGGCCTTTTCTCATTCTTGGTTCATACATTTTGTTTCACTGCTTACTGGAAAAATATTCAGAATTACAAATTTAAAATGTACCCTGACAAACGTTGCAGTATTAAGCAAGAAAGATAATTTAAAACAATCATAAAGACGAGTCAAAGAATATATGTATTTATGCAAGGTCCAAAAAATTTTTCAGAGGGTCTATTATTTGAAAGCAGCTCAAGACACACTTAATCCACCCCTGGCCAGATGCATTTTCAACGAGTGTGAATTTCAAGGAAAGGGAAGTTTACTGTTGCTCATTCTAAGTCTGTTTTCCATGTGAGATTGTTTTTTTTTAGTGTAGCAAATGGCGATCAGTGTTTGTACAATGAAATTTGAAATAAATGTTTTAAATTAAATGCAAATCTCTGTAATCATTGTAAAAGTAAAGAAAACAGAATGCACACTGATAGCTTTGAACAGTGTTTATGATAACTGGTGGGAGACAGACAAGTAATGGGAGACTGGAATGGCTGCCAGGGGGGCCTCGGTCCATTATCCTGCCTAGGGTCCATTTGACCATGATCTGACTCTGCTTGCCCTCCAGCCACCTTTCCGTTTTAATCTGTAACAGATGACACAACTCATTTTTATCTGTGATGTTTGAAGTGCATGTGCGCAGTTACAGAGCTGCCTCCTAAACATTCGTAGTTAAATGTGCAATAGCTGCACATCTTTGTCGATTGAGTCATTCTGTAGCAGCACCATTTATTGTTACTTGAACATGTAGGAAGTCCCTAGGTTTGTGTCTAGTAACAAAATGTACAAGCAGCTTTCACATGCATTTTTACCCTTATCTTGTAAGAGTATATTCTTTGCATACACCAGACTGTTTACTGCTACACTGCTAGTGAGTCTGCCATATAATATGTCTAGCTGACTGCTTGTAGCATGCACTAAACTATGAAGAAGATGTAATATCCTGTCATCAGATGAACAGAACAAGCATAGAATACCGCCACTACAACAAGTTAGTATGGTTATCCTACGCATTTTAATATTTTGGCATAATTGTGTCCCTGTTTGCTCCCTAGGTTGTCTAATTTATTGAAACATGTCAGGTTTCAGAAGGTAGTTTCAGGGAGCATAAAAGGATTGATGCATGTCCACAGAAACTACTTTCATCAACAGTGGAATATGCCTCTTGCTTTGCTGTTGGTATACAAGTTAGGGGGTATGCTGGTGGGCTGGCTTCCTGTAAAAAAAGGTTTGCCCATTCATTTGCTGAAGTTAGTTTCTGTGAAACTGTATCATATCTTTTATTTTCACCAAAATTCCCGTAGGCGAGTTGACACAAATTCTGATTTGCATGGCCTTATCATTTTAGCTTAATTTTGTCCTGTTTCTGAGGAGCTCTCTCTCTAGAGATCATTCATACCGCTCAACTGTCCAGATATTTGCAGCATGTGCAGATTTTTGCCTCATATTTTTGGCCTGTTTCTCTTAAAATCTATAGTTTTCTGGTAAATCACTGCCTAATCATTGAAGACTGAAGTCAGAAAATAATGGCAGACATATGAGTTTCAGACTTCATATATTTCAGAAAATTAATGCTAATACAAAATCTGTTATTCTATCGACTTTCTAAGTCTACAAAAGTAATATTTAAAAAGTGTCCTGATATTTAGGCCTTTGTCCCACCATTATATTTGTGGCTTTGTCCAGATTTCTTGCTCAAAGAGGTTGAGAGGTATGATCGTGATATAAGCAATATCCATAAGATGTTTAATTTTTTTCCCATCTGCTAAGCACTTGAGTGCAGACCTTTTAGTGAGCCCGCTTAGGTTAACATGATGAGGTAATTATTTAAATGAGCCTGTATCCTTTCTTCACTTAAATGACGTGCTGAGTTAAGAGTCTCACTCAGTTATTGTGTCCGTCTTTGGCACATTCAGGGCTACTTTGCTCTGCCATGCTGTTCTTGTAATACTTTCCCTTGCAGACAGGGCAGGATGGTAGGATACAATAAGATCATTGAAGTCTTTACAAAAATAAACTGGACATACTGAGTCAATAAACATGTAGTCTGAACAGTAAATTAGCAGTAAGGATATCCATAAAGGATGCCACAAAATGCACTTTTATGATGAATGGGCTCTGGAACATTTTACCAACAAAACTGCAAAATCTTGTTAATTATAAGCAAAGATAATATGAACCAAATCAAGGGTATATGGAATTAACTAATCATAGCTACAGGCAGTAGAAAGGTGAAACAACAGAGTTAATATTTGAGGAAAAAGGTTTGTTAATTTATTTATTAGACATATTATTAAAATGCCTAATCTTAGTCATTTTATACTTATAATTATAAGCTAACAATTGTCTTTGTAAAAACTGTAAGATGAAAACTTTTCACAAGAAAGGGATATATAATTACAAAAAAATTGAAAAGCAAAACAAAATTAGTGCCTTAAGAGGATTTAAATAGATGTTATCTTTAGGGGCCTCCTGAAGAAGTCTTTAAATTAATATACTTGAATCAGGGAAGGTAATCATTTCCAAATGACTAAATCATGGACATCAAAAGGTACACTACCAGATATCTTCAAATGTGCCTGCAGCTCCATAACTGCTGACTTTTTTGGGGTGTGAGGTACCAGCAGCTGTTTTAAACATACCGTACTATACCATACCATATCATATCCTATCCTATCATGCCATATCATACCATACCATACCATATCCTATTCTATCATACCATACTATACCATATCCTATCATACCATACAATACCATCACCATACCGTATTGTATCAGACCTGAGGCCCCATGCAGAGGTTTGAAGCACCAGCACTCCCTTTAAACAGATCATATAATATACATGTCATAATTTTTAGAACAGCTGTAAGGATTAAAAGGTCTTCAGGTATACCAGGTGCACAGCTGGTCTGCATCAGTCTTCATGGACAGCAGTTTTATAATTCTTCTTCTTCTTCTTCTTCTGATGCTTTCCATAATTTAGATTTAGTTCATTGGGTCCCCTTCAGAAACCCAGAATCCCACTTACCCAAAACCCAAAAGACAGAGACGAAAAACAACATTCCAAAAGACTGACCTCCTGGAACACTGACAAATTATTAATGGTAAGTAACCACTTGGCCAGCATGCTGACCTTTGCCCCTTACCTCTGTGGTACTGCGATCTCTGAGTTGGTATATTTAGTTGGGGAGGGTTAGGGGGTGCAGCCCCACACATAAGGAGGTGTGGCGGGCAAAGCCCCCCATATGGGTGGGTTTCCTTTTATTGGTTTTAATGTGTTTGCAGGTTGGGGGAGCAGTTACTCATCATTAGTGATTTGTCGGTGTTCCAGATTTTCAGTCTTCCGGGACATCAGGTATTTCGTCTTGGTCTTTTGGCTTTCGGGTAAGTGGGATTTCAGGTTTGTAAAATGGATCCAGTTCATCATGGTGGTACATATCCGACAGTGATCAGAAGTAGAACACTCAGAATCCCATAACTGTGTCAGAGCTTGGTGGCAGCTTCAAGACATTCAAATCAATAAAGGTATTTTAGTTCTTAACATCAATTTGCTTTCTACCATCCCCTGTTTTAGTTTGGGGAAGTACAAACCTTTGTTTCATTATTCAGTCCTGGGAGTAGAACCTGCGTGACAGCCAACAATCATTTCTTTTAAAATTGATAAATGTTCGGCTGCTGAATATTCCATAATTCTGCAACAGTATGGCCTAATACCAAATAGTCTGGCTGTTATTACAAAGGGCTAAGGTTATGAACTGCGGTTGCTGTGGTATAGGGTTTGATCTTTCAGCCATCATTTGCCTACTGTGTGACTGATCAAGTCATTTAAACAGTCATTGTTCCCAGGTCGCCCCTGAAATGGGATCACATCCAGTGGGCCTAATTGGTTAATAAAGCATTATTAATATTATTACTAAATCTCATGAAAATATTAATAGCAACAAGTGATTTATTACAATGATCTACAATTTTTCTGACAATGCATTTTTTAGACATGACAAATCACATTTAGTTTAGCTTTATAATTTTTATAGAATGATTTATTTATTTTTTATTTACTGGGAAAGTCCTACTTGGAATGAAGCCAATTTTCAGTGGTACCCGGGGAGAAAGGCTCCAGATACATGTCTTTGTAACATGGGATGAAACAGGAGCACTTGGAGGAAACCCACACAAACATAGGCACTACTGGCAGACTCCACACAGAAGGCATTCCAGCCGAGAAACTAACTGGAAAACCTCTTGCTGTGAGGCAACAACACAACTGCTACAACACTATGCCATGTTGATGTCTTGGTCACAACCCACTATCAGTCACTTATAAGCTCTGTGGTAAGGAACAATAAGTTTTATTCATGTATATAGTTATTTAAAGTTTGATGACTAGGGCAGTGGACTGATGCTGATGCACCCATTTCAATCATAGCTGTGGATACAGTGGTGGATTTGAAATATAACTATTTTACACAGAATATTTGAAGTACGTAAAAGTTGGTTCCCGAATAGAATAGCTGTCACATTTTGGACAAACATAATATATATCCTAACTAACTACATTCAATATAGGGAAGTTTATTTAATTAGATTGGACCACCAAAAACTAACAACAAACTACAAAAATGGTGACCGAGAATAGCTGCAATGAAAATGTATTCTTTAAAATATCACTTTAATAAAACAGGCCTTTAATAAATATATTAAAACCATCCAAGATGGAAAAAAACTCCAAAACTTGCAACAGACAAATCCTTTGTTAACCTTATTCGAATAAGCACTTTCATCTTTGTAGTAGAAAACTTCCTCAGATATCACAGCCTGTGTAAAACCATATTAAAAACTCTAGTATAATGGCCATGGGCCTTCTCTTCTATTCAATATAATGTTGTCAATCACAAAAAATGATACTTAGTGAAAATGGAATTATAATGGCAATTGAGACTGAATGCATCGGTTCCACCTATCTCAATGAAAACGTTTCAATTGCCTGTGTATTAAAACTTAAAACACTAGAGAGTTAAAATGTATTTAAATCTAAGAGGACAACGGTGCCAATGGTCTGGTACTTTAAAATCACAATCACATTTGGAGGCTAGGATACCATGTGACTGACTTCACCCACCTCACTAGAGTATTTCCTATGTTTTTTTTCATCTTGGATGTTTGGTTTTAATATATTTATTAAAGATGTATTTTATTAAAGTGATATTTTAAAGAATACATTTCCATTGCCGCTGTTTCCAGTCACCATCTTTCAAGTTCAATTAATTATACAGAGGTATAATATTGACCATTGCAACAGAGACTAGTTAGCAGTGGATAACTAAATAATAAAGGATACTTACTGTCTGTTAACATGTTATCTACACATGGTGCAAACATATTTCATTAGCCATCCAAAGTGACTGCAGAGGTAAAGGTATCTGGAGTAAAGGAGTGATGTCTGTAGGCTGTGACTTTAATTTATTAGCTAGCCAAAAATGTAAGCACAAGGCACGGACAGAAGGGTGTGCTTTAAGTTTATGCCAAAATTATTGGAGAGGTACCTGACAATATTTGGGAACAAGATGTCTCAAAGTTTAGGGCCTAGGATGGAAAAAGCATGCTGAGAGGTAGGAAATGAATAAGGGGGCTTATGTTGGATGGGAACATTGTTATAAGAGGAGCATAGTGGTTAGATGAAATAGGAGGAAGGCTATAGGCATGAATGGGTGTTTCTGGATTGTAGGATAATGAAAAGTGAGATAGTTCTTTAAATAACTGATATCCAGTTTAGTCTGGATAGGGTGGTTTAATTGTGCTCATAGTGCAGGAAAAGGTGAAAGAATCTAAAAAAAGTAAGAAAATATCTGAAGATTGGTCAGACTTTTCTAAGAAAAGTAGGTTAAACAGGGGACTCTAGATTCTATTTGGATGGCAAAACTCCTTTTTTATGGCAGCCTTGGCTTCTGGCTGTAGATTTCAGGGATGCAATGACTTACACTGATGGTATGGTTAATTTTGTGTTTATACCAGGTCAGTATGTTTCATCAGTGATGAAGTGGGATTGAATGCGTGCCAAGATATTTCAAGACTGTAAAAGGTTTGGCAAATTGTGTTATGAATGGACAAAGGTGAGGTAAGAGTATGGAGAGTTATAAGACAGGCAGAGATTCTAAAGAATATCCATTTAATTTTATTGGAGTTTAGAATGAATGACTGGAGTTTGTGGTAGAATATGTTAAAATCAGTTTTGAAATCTTTTGGGATACTCTGGTAGTAGTCTGTGGCAGATTTGAAGACAAGACTAATGATGTACCCTAGAATGTGAGCGTTTTTGAGCAGAGATTGGAGTTTGTTTTTGAAAATTGTGAAGAGATGGGAGCCTAGAAGGGAGCCTGGGAATAACCTGATATACGGCTTACTGGTAGCAGAAAAGGAGTTTTCTAGTTTAGCTTTGAAGTATATGTTGTAGTGATATGTCTGGAACCAGGTAAAAGAAGATCAAATGAAGCTGTAGGAATGCAGAGTCGAGTGCTTCACCATAGGAAGCACCTTAGTTAATTAACAAACAGAGTTCCTCTTAATAAATTCTAGTCAGCTGACGTAAGTACATGCTCTCTGACAGTGAGTAAGGCTATCATATGATATGCTATGATGTAATATAGTATATTATACAATGACCCCCCATTAATATTCCAAAATGTGCATGCTGATTGGTCAGAGTGCACGTTGTAAATCAGAGTTATAGTAATGGAAAAAGGTCCGGTCGCCCGGAATTTTTCCATTAGTATAACTCTTTTTTTACAGCAACGGAGAATGCAAGGTCTCCATTGCTGTTTAGACACTGTCTCGCTATGTTAAAGGAGTTTAACATAGCGAGACACTTTAAAAAAAGTAACGGAGATCTTCCTATCTTCATTGCTTTTTTTAAAGGTGTCTCGCTATGTTAAATGGGTTTAACATAACGAGACAGCTTTAAAAAAACAACAGAGATTCTCTGTTGCTTTTTTAAAAGCTGTCTCGCTATGTTAAACTCCTTTAACATAGCGAGACAGTTTGTCAAAAGCAATGAAGATCTTGCTTTTTCCGTTGCTTTTGCCCACAGCTGTGATATACTGCGTAAGCATACGCATGCGC
This sequence comes from Protopterus annectens, assembly GCF_019279795.1. Taxonomy (NCBI): domain Eukaryota; kingdom Metazoa; phylum Chordata; order Ceratodontiformes; family Protopteridae; genus Protopterus; species Protopterus annectens. The sequence goes on along the minus strand of NC_056743.1, from coordinate 663,350,164 downwards.
AGTACATCAGGACTGCCGCAGAATATCAGACAGCTGCGGAAGGATTCTTTTTTTTCTTAAATAATGTCATTGTATAATAGCAATAACCCACTTCTGGGTGTGGGTAATGCTGGATTTACCCACAGTTGTCTTTGTTTGGCCACTCAGGCTTCGCCCTCATGACCAAACCACACCAACCGTGGGTAAATCCAGCATTACCCACACCCAGAAGTAAGATAACTCAATGTAATTCAGTAGACTACTGTTTTATGAAACTGTAACTACCTAGTATAGTTTCCTTGTAAAGCATATAAATTAGTGCACAATATTAGGATTTCTAGCTGTGCAATACATCTGTTTAACATAACAGAAATTCAGTATAGTTAGTTATAGTTTATAACTAATAATACGCACAGTAAATACACAGGCTGTCATCTTGTGAGTTACTTCAGTAAAGCTAACCTGTTATTGAATCTAACAATTTACAAAACACTCTGTTATATCCATTTGACTTTACCCTGCATGATTTGTCATGCAAACCTTTACCTCAAAACTTATTAGCTCCTTCTATAATATATTCTCCCACACACATTTGTAGTGGTTCATGTTTTGGATTTGCTTTGTTATTTTTGTTGTATAAAAATGCAATCAAACAAAATAAGAGAATAACAGGGGCCACAGTTAATCTTGGAAAATTCACTGTTTTTTGCCTTTCCTGAAGTAAAGTAAAACGTGACTTTGCTGCTATCTTAGCATGACAGATTGCCATTGCAGAATAAATCAGTATTTAATACACTTCCTGTGTGTGTTTGCCTAAGGGAACATAATACCCATGAAACTAAAATAAATACTCTGAGCAGAGCAATGAATACATTTTACTTCAGTTAATTCTTGCTTATAAAGGAATATTCATATAAAAAGGTAGATACACTATTTATACATAGGTTCATAAGTTGGTACTAGGCTATCGGCCCTAGGGCCTATACAAGCCTAGCCATAACAATTCCCTGACTATTTCTTCCCACAATATTTACTTCCTGGACCCCTGTCTAGCAGGGCAACTGACATGATCCCTAGGGTAAATTTCCTATCTCTCATCCAGTCGTCAAAGTTCCTTTTGAAGAGGGCCACGGAGGCACTCTGCTTGACATATATAGGCAGTCTATTCCAAGGTATGGGGAGTCTCTGGGTCAGGAACCTATCCCCCCAGCATGTTTTGTTCATTGTGATGACAAGATTTAGGTCCCTGGAGCATGTGGCTCTGATAGATTGGGATTTCTTCAGTGTAGCATGTCCAACAGCTCTGGGTTTGTATCCTTTTAGTAAAGATCTCTGTAGGTGCTGCAGTTCTTGCATGTGCCCCTACAGATAAATGCCAAAGGGGCCGTTATATACAATCACTGGCCTAATGAGGGCTGAGTAGAGGGGAACAATGACATCCATAGAGCTAGACAAAATCCCTTTTTTATAAGCTGGGCAATATAGAAAGGGATTCTTATAGGTTCATAGGTTCACAGGAGGTTACTAGGCTAGCACCCTACAGCCTTTAAAAACCAAGTCATGTTAATCCCAGGTCGCCTCAATTTGCCCTTGGTTAGATGGACGTACTTTACAGATCAGCACCGACTACCCCTGTCCATCAGGGACATGGGTGCCACTCCTGGGGTGAATTTGCAGACACCCATCCATTTTGTCCAGGCTGCAGTTGAATAGTGTCATTCAGAAGCTCTGCTTCACATGAATTGGAAATTTATTCCAGAGCAGCGGAAACCTCTGGGAGACATATCTGTCTCTTCAGCATGTTCTGTTAATGTCACTGGCAAGGTTGAGATCCCTAGAGCAAGTGACTCTAGTGCCATTTGATTTGTGGATGTGCAGCATTTCCATCAGGTTGGGGTCAGAGACTGCCCTGTAGGCCAGGCACAATTCTCCTCTCAGTACCTTATGATATAGAGTACAGTGACAGGGCTTACAGTCTAGCCATGTAGGTCATGGTTTGGAGGCCCTGTATCTTCTTTGTGAGAAACATCTGTGGCCTTTCCAGTTGCTGCAGGTGTCTGGTGAGATACATGAAGAAGGGAGCATTGTACTCTATTAATGGTCTGATTAGGGACAGTAAAGTGGGGTTATAACATCCTTAGACCTGGATGCGATGTCTTTACTAATGAGATGTGCAATGTAGAAAGTTTTGCTTACCACAGTAGAAACCTGGTGTTTAAAGTTCAAATGTCTGTTGATCTGTGTTCCCAGATCTCACACCACTGGATTTGAACTTAGAGGGTGTTGTGAATAGTGTAATTATTGGGGGATTATGTTTTGCCAAATGGGATAACATTGCACATTTTTGCATTTAGTTTTAGACCATGACTTTGGCACCAGTTATTTGTTTGTACTAGCCCCTCCTGTAATATGTTAACATCATTGGGGGACTCAATTATTGCCAATAGTTTACAGTCATCAGCGGAATTAGTAAGACTAAGGCCATCTATTTTAACTGAGACTTCCAAAAAATAGGTTCCATACTAAAGGACCCAATATAGATCTTTGCAGTGCCGGCATGCCACTGGTGACAGGTCTGCTAGTAGAGGTGGAGTCACCATCTTTGACAGTATGTGTTCTATTGGTGAGTCAATTAGCTACTCATCTAGTGATGATAACATTAACACCTAGCTGGAAGAGTTTTTCAAAGATATAGAGTGGGGGATTGTGTCAAAGGCTTTGGCTAGATCCAGATAGGTGGTATGCACTGTCTTCCCTTCATCCAGGGCTTTGGTGAGTTTCCTGAAGAAGTGTACCAGGTTCAATAAGCACAATCTACCCTTAATGAAGCCAAACTGGTTTGGGTCTAGAGTTTGAAGGTTGCCTATGACCTTGTTGATAAGGTCCATGATTAATCTTTCAATGGCCTTGCAGATGAGGCTGATTACACTAATGGGTCTATAGCTCCCAGGGGCGGTTGATGGCCCTCCTTTATGCAAGGGATTACTTGCTGGTAAAAACCAAGTTCTCAGGCTATGGTTAAATAGAACAGCAAGTGGGTCAACTAGGTCCTGCTTTAGATTGCTTAGTAAGCAACCTAGGATGTTATCTGGTCCCATTGAGGCCGTATTTTTGGCCTTGAACATTGTAGATATGATTTGATCTCTAGAGATACAAGGTAGAGAACTGGTAAGAGGTATACTTTGTGGTATGGCTGGCGGGGATAGGCTGGTGAAGTTTGTACCAAATCTGTCAGCTAGCATGTTGGCAATTTCCTCCAGTATAGTGTGAGTGGTACCATTTACCACTAATTTAGCATCTAGCTGGGCATTCCGTTTCATATTTCAGATGTAGGTAAAGAATGCCTTATGATCGTTCTTGGCTAGGGATGCTACTTTAGCTTCATAATTAGATTTAAAGGACTTTACAAGACCTCCAATTTGCTTGTTCAATCTGTGGAGGGTATTCTTCCTCTGCAGAGGCAGTTGCCTCTTGTTCTTAGACATCATTTTCTTCCTTTTGTTATACAGTTTGTTTATACTAGATGTCTACCAAGGTGGCTTGTTATTTTGGGAGGGCCTGGTTTTAATTTTGTCAGGTACAGCTGAATCTATACAATTGCTAAGATGATTATACAGGGCACTTGTGTACATCTCTGCATAGGAGTCATTACTGCCTGCGATTGCAGGGGCTATAAAACTTTTTATACTATCACTTAGTAGACTGTAGTTTGCTTTGGAGAAATTCCTTAGTTGTTTCCTCCTTTGGGGGTGTTAGATCCAACAGTTACTTTGAATGACACTGATTTATGGTTCGACCTTACCAGGGAGGGCATCACACAGGGGGCAGGGCAGTGACCACCTATATTGGTGAGCACTATGTCAAGGACATTAGTGCCCCCTGTGGGGGTACAGACTATCTTCCACAGCATCTGCTTTGACAAAGTCCAGGAGCCTTAGGGCAAGCATGTTTGAGTTTGTGTATGTCACCCAGTAGATGGAGGGATAATTGAAATCCCCCATGATTAAGGTGTTGGGCTGTATGGCAAGTGACTTCAGTAAATACAGGTAGGTACTGTGCTTTTCTTGGTTCATGGAGGGGACCTATAACTAGCAGTGATGTGGTATGGTGTTTTGCCTATAGTTAACTGGGCATGGATTAGCTCAAGAGAGTTGTACTATTTGACCAATCTCAGGGTGTACTTGGCTTTAGTGAAGATGACTACACTGCCACCTGGTTCTTTCATGCTCATTTTGAGGTCTGAATGTGTGGAAGCGTAACTCTCAACCTTCCATCTCCAAAATGAGGAACACTAGCCCTCATAATGTGGAACAAATGGACAAAATGTGAAACACATGCTAATGGCTTACTAACAACTTCAACTAGGAAGGCCATAGGATGGTTAATATATGCTGGTTTTACTTATAAAGAAGATCTTTTAATGAATTAATATGATTAATTTCTATTTGCCATGGATTTCACTTAAGTAACAGAGTAACTCCTAAACTGCGGTCGTGGTGCTGCGGTAGCATTGTCGCCTCATAGTAAGACGTTGTCCTGTTCGATTCTCAGCTAAAGCATCTTCTGTGTGGAGACATGCATGAATGGGCGTACCTTCATTGAAGGCTGTGCATCAGGGCTGGCAACTCAGCACATAAAAATCTACTGCCAATCATTAGTGGACCGGAGTTCCGCTGTGGCGACCCCTAACTGGGAAAAGCCAAAAGACACAAAAACAACAGAGTAACTCCTAAGTGACCTAACTTTTGACCAACAGAAGATGCTGATGTCTATGCAGCCCCTGAATCATGGTTCAAAGCTGTAGAAGGCACCCCAGCTGTGCAAGATTACAATGCCTTCCACACATACCTCTCAAGTGTACCTCATTACGAGGAACGTACCTCATTTGGGGTCTTAAAAAGTTAATGTTCCTCAAATTTCCTTGAAGTTCTACATTGAAAGACTCTGTCACACATTCAGTGTTAGGAATTTTTTTGTCATAAAATGGAAAGTCAGTGCATTATCTATACATTAATTTCTCTAAAACTATCCTTCTATACGTGTCTTTGACCTCCTCTTTATTTTTCTTTAATAAAAATATGTATATCTGGGTGATGCCAAAGTACAATGGATATAAAAAGTGTACACACCCCTGCCAAAATGCCAGGCTCCTGTGATACAAAAATATGAGACCACAACAAATCACCTCAAAACCTTTCCCACCCCTAATGCGACCTACAACCTGCACAACAAAACAAACAAATCTGTTACGGGAAAAATTCAAAGAATAAAAAATGCACAACAAGCTGGCCGCACAAGTGTGCACACCCCCAAACGAACACCTTGTCGAAGCATCCCTTGATGCAACCACAGCACTCAGTCTTTCTGGATACACACTTGCCATCAATTAAAGAGACTCTGATTAACCCCAAATAAAGTTCAGCTGTCCTAGTAGGATTTTCCTGACATTTATTCAGTTGCCTGCCACAGCAAAAGCCATGGTTCACATACAGATTAGGTACAAGTGTAACCTCTTGCTCTGTATTTCATTTATTCCAGTTGATAGACCCACATGCTATGGCTATTACCAATACTTTTTTTTCCCTTTGGTTTTAATTTTAACTATTTTACTTCTGCATTCAATGTAATTTGTCACATATAAACTTGTAAATAACTGTGAAAAACACCCCCGACACAAAACTCACCGAAACACACAAACCCGACACAAACCCGACAACGCAAAACACCGAACAACAAATCACCGGACACTACATACCATACACACTAGCCCTGACCCAAACCCTAACCCTAACGTCCGACACTACCTGCAAACTCACTCCTAGCCCAAGCTCCGACACTAATGTACACTAACCCTAAAATCACCCTGTGGTCATCTTCTGAATGGGATATGTGAAGGCTGCTAGCCTAGCTAGATAGAATTTTGTAGATAATTCTATGTCATTGTAAATATGAATATAATCCACAGGATTGCCCTCTTAAAATGTAAGAAAACTATGTTAACTCATTACATCCGAGTGACGTCTCCAGGTGCATCTGCAGTTACCTCCTACTGTGCCTCTAGGCGTCAAATATTGCTTGTTCATATTTGCATTAATAATTCCAAATCCATGCTACATACAAAGTATCAGAATGTTTTATCTTGAAGCATACATGATGGCAAAAACAATTCTATTGATATTTAACCTATGCCAATGACTATTTGTTAGAATTGTAAGGTGATAACTTCATTTTTTAAAGGCTGAAGCCACGCCCCATTGGGAGTTAAAGGTACACACTCAAAAGAGCTGTACTGAAGGGAATGAGTTAAATGTCGAACTTCAAAAAATGTAACTACAGTGCACTCTGCTGGAAGAAAGCTGATAAGTCAAGCATTGTATGGCTGCTTGATCTCAAGGCTTGGAGACATAATGTCTGGACTGAGGAATTCCTTCTATTATTTTGAGACCAGAGTTAATTGCTAGAATTTACATATATAATGTTTTTTATTGCTTTAGTTTTCTGGCCAGGTGCAAGATCAAAGAAATGTTAAAATTCTGAGTTTCCGTTAGCCTGGGAACCAGAGAAGAATGATGTAATCTAGAATGAGTCAGCAGTGATGTATTATTTTTAAGACTTTCTCAGAGAGAGAATCAGAGCATTTTGCATTTGTCTTCAGAATTGACTATTCACCAGTACTCTGCCTTTGCTCTATATGTAAGTTTATTTAGAACTGTGATTGCTCTTATTTGGATAGGAATTTAGTCAAATTTAGTCTAGTTGTTTTCTATATTTATGTCAGACTATTCTACAGTATTATTTTAAGCATTTTCCTGTGATTTCCGAACTCTTGACTAGCACTGTGTTGAATTGAGAAGATTTTTCTTGTGTTTTTATTATTTATTATTAAATATTTTTAAACCTTTCAACCATGGCTGTTTTGTGTAAAGATAATTTAAGCTCTAGACTACATTGCATGTATATAGTGATACTGTACAAATAAGCCTTGCTGTTCGTCACACTTAATAATTGGGTAATAATATTTCACAGTAATAATTGGACACCCTTTACTAAGGGCCTTTTTAGTGGCTGATAAGAGTAGTTGGTGGCAGTGATTACTACCTTATAGCCTGGCAGGAGGGGGCATAGCTGGAGAACCTGTGCCAACCTTCCCTAGGAGTGTATGTGTGTTTGTATATAAATCAAATCTCTAAGTGTGTTTGTGTCAACTACTTGGGCAGGGACACAAAGCACTGGTTGGACAGAGATGGCACTGGAGGTTTTGGCTTGACTACTCGGCTGAGATCTGTACCCTATAGCTGTGCCAGTGAGGAGTCTTATTGGGGACCTAGAGAGACAAGGAGAAACCAGCCCCAGAATGACTGTGATCTCTGTGTGCTTTTAAGGAAAATTGTACTTTACTGTGTGTGCATTTGTTATCCTTACCAATGTGGACGTCCCTCACTGGTGTTAGAGGTGAGGATTGAGGCTCCTTGATTACTGGGTCAGTGCACGGGAGTCACAATAACATTTTGTATTTCTTATCAAAACAAATATCTTTCTTCTCAGTGTTTATCACTTTATGCAACAGCTGTTCTGAGCCTGCATTTGGGGCTTATGGATCATTGTTCTCCCCAGGTAAGCAGATATAAATTTATTTTATTTAAAGTTTTTTAACTGGTTAGGTGAACTGGTCTACTGACCCTTTTCAGCCATGGCACAGTTATTATATTACACAATAGAAAACAGTAAGATACATATGTATAAGCTACTTTTGAATATACAGAAAAGTCAGTCATCAGCACAACTGCAAAGAGAATATTTGGACAGTCATAGATACACTTACCAAATAATGTGTAGATTACTTGAAAGATATAAAAGAAAAGTGCCAACAAAATATCATCAAATGTAGCTGCTAAGTATACTTTGGGCCTTTATTTACCCACTAATGTAGTCAGAGATACAGAATAACCATTACAAAACTATGTTGTGGTGAAGCATACACAGTACAATTACTTAACCAGTGTCACAGAAGCAAAGCATTTAGAATCTTGTTCCAGAAAATAAGTCAGACTTTTTCTGAGGACAGTTTAAGGAGTCGTTATCTTGTACATTTGAAGGGAAGTGGTTCCACAGAGTAGGCCCCATCCCAGAGAATGGTTTTACATCAACAGCTTGTTTAAATCTAGAACTTGCAAAATATGTGCATTGTCTTGGCTGCTGCTACTTTTGAATTAGAAAGCTTAATCTTCCTTTTAAGAGGACAGTAACCTAGCATAATATCATAACCTTCTCTCTATGTCCATAGCAACCTTAAACAGTAGGTCAAGCATGTCATCTGGGTACCTCTGTTCATTTACATCAGGTTTCCCTTAAGATCTTTAAGCAGTAATGACTGTATTGTGGGGGTTTATTTGGGGTGAGAATATCATAACATTAGTTTTTTGGCTGGGTTGATTGGGAGTCTGTTAGATTGAACCCGTATACAAAGTGATTTTTGCTGAAAGATTGGTTTGAAGGGTTTTATGGCTTTGGCTGGCTCCATTTCCGAGTATATCATCTACATACATACATACATACATACATACATACATACATACATAATGATATTTTGGGTAGGTAAGCCTATGGTAAGATCATTCATAAATAATGAAAAAGTAATACTCCCAAAACTGACCCTCATGGTTCACCTGCATCAAATATTCCTTTATCATAAAAAAGAGATGTTATAGAAAAAAATTGAAGGATGTTTTAGATAATTATGAAACCAGGAAATTGTGTTGACTCCAAAGTTTAACTTTTCCACTTTATGAAGCAGGAAAGTTGGTGGTTAATTAAATGTTTCAAAAAATCCTAATGCAGAAGGTAATACAAAAACCAGAGGCAGTGCACCAGCAAATCTAAAATACAAGAGCTTTTATTAAAAGGTGAGCACTTACGCAATGAAATCCACTGCTTCAGACAACCAAACATTACAGCAATATACATTTAAATACTCAGATACTTCATTCATTATCCAATAAACAAACAAGTCCTAAGCAGGCACATTTAAATAGCTAATTAAAATGCCTATCTTAAAGTAAAAACTACAGCAATGAACTCATAAATATCACTTTAGTTTCTTGGCTTTAAGTGCGGGTTTCAGGGGGACACTGTCATTGACCCCCATACCCTCTATGTGAGCCCAACCACAAAATCCACTGTAGCTCTATATTCTCAGTTTTATTTATATCATCCCCCAATCATAAGCCAGTTCCCACAACATGCATAACCTGAAAAACAAAAGTATCTGAGTATTTAAATGTATATAGCTGTACTACATTACATGCTGTAGGTGGATTGGATACTCTAAATTGGCCCTGGGTGTGAGTGTGTGTGTGTGTGTGCCTTCTGTGGAAGGTTGGGTGCTGGGCTGGCAACTCAACACTGTAAAACTCCACTCATGCGTGAATGGGCATACCTTCATTGAAGGTTGTGCCTCAGGGCTGGCAACTCGGCACGTGAAAATCTACTACCAATCATTAGCGGACCTGAGTTCCGCTGTGGCGACCCCTAACTGGGAAAAGCCAAAAGACACAACAACATTGCTGTACTACATTGTGTATTGCCTTCTGCACTCTGATTTTTTGTGTGTTTGTACTTCGTGATTTTGCTCACAATTTCATTGGGTTTTCTTACGTAAATGTCTCAAAAGTTCAAGTCACATCAACAAAAACACTACCTGAGATACTTTCTTCATTGATATTACAATATTTATTGCCCATAGTAGTTAATAAGGTAGTCATAGTTCCAAATGTGTCTCTGAAACCATATTGTCGATTGCAGAGTAACCCATAGCTGTTGGTAAATTTGACCAGTTATTTGTAATGTACTTGTTCAAACATTTTTGCCAGTGGGAATAAGTTTTCGATTGGTCAGTAATCATTAGGGTGACTTGATGGGTGTACTTTTGTTAGAGAAATAATAATATTATGTTTGAATTTTGCCACACACACACACACACACACACACACACACACACACACATATATATATATATATATATATATATATATAGATGCATAGATATATAGATTTTGCAATTCAGCCAGTTTATTGAAAAGAAGATGCAATTTACTGAATCCGACCCAAAAGTTAGCAGTGTTGTAGGAGTAAAGATATGGTTTCCTTTTCAGTTATAGCCATGAAATGAATGGTGGCTAACAAATCAGTTAGGTGGGCAAGGAGATAAGTAGGTAAGGGGTAAGTATTTCCTAGACGGTTAGATGCAGGGGTGGGGAAGAGTCTAATTTTGTGATGTCCTTTATAGTAGTGAATAGAAAGATTTTGAAATCAGTGAGATTTTGAGAAAAGCTATGCATTTATCTATTAGTTGAGGCTGCCTTAGAGACTGTTATACTGGCAGTAAGGCATTTTCTTTCTTTTCAAAAGAGTTTAGGTTGAGAGAACAAAGTAGCTTGTTTGTGTCTTACTATAATGTCTTAACAGTATTAGTGTACGTCTCTCTCTCTCTATATATATATATATATATATATATATATATATATATATATATATATATATAGACATACAGAAAAATAAATACATAAAAATATAGACAAGTGTGTATAATTTCTTCAATGGTAGCACTAAATGAAAGACAAAATAGTAGGTTAAAATGACTGAATGTACTTTTGACTGTAGAAGATTATTTATATTTTGTTTTTGGTGTCAGTTTTGATCATGGGAGTTGTTAGAGACATAATTTAAAAGATTTTGTGTGGACTGGTAATGCTCATTGTCAGACTGTAGCCTCAGATTTGTAGATGACTGTGTGTGCAATGATTTCTTGTGTTTTCCACAGGTGTGCGACCATGGAGTTAAAGTCTGGAATATATAATAAAGTAGGTATGGAGGATGAAACCTCCACTTGAGGGTGCAGGGGGGGGACTTGCCCCCCTTTCAGAAAAGATTTTAATGGTATATATGCCATGTAGAATGTTTTCAGTAGAATAGCTTTTCAGTCAGAAGTATGTTCAGTCAAACTTTTAAACACACAAATACACACACACACACACACACACACACACATATATATATATATATATATATATATATATATATATATATATATATATATAAATCAGGCTTTCTTAAGGTTGTCTAGAACACAAGTGGTATAATCATTGTGGCTCTACAGTGCCTTCCTGTGCCTTGAACAGTACCCTTGCAAATTATTGCAGTATCTCTGGATTACAGGCTACCATAATGTTGGGCTCATTGCCAGTACCCTCTGTTGTGCCAGTACACATCTGTTGTGCCAGTACCCTCTGTTGTGCCAGTACACATCTGTTGTGCTCCACTTTGTAAATTATGCCCTATATTGGAAGTATCTAATGATGCAGATAATCACTGCACATTTGGTCTCTCTGTTGGCTGATCCTCTAATGTTCCACCTGTCTCATGGATGTCCTGGATTATGGGCCTCTTGAGCTTGGAGCTGACAACTTGGGGGAGGGGTTGTGGTTTTAGTATAGAAAGAGCACATGACTGTAGATTAAACTATAGAAGCAGCAGCAGTGCCTATTTCAGACATGTGGGGCTGGAACTGCACCTTCATCAAGCCACTTATTAATCCAGTCCTGGTGAAATGGTTTAAGAAATAGGAAGCAAACTTAAAATCTTTGTAGGAAAACGTTACTTATGTTGAAGAAGAAACAAGCAGTAAGTGACTGAAGGAAGCATTTCCCTGCAGAGCTGAATATTGTTTAGATTCATCAATGGTGGACCTACATTTTGTATTAGCTAAATCAAAAAATATTTTTTTTCAAAAGGATGTTATAACTGTAATAGTAAGGGTGTCATTTACATTACAAATGCACTGAGTGTAATGTTGTTAAACAGAGAGTAGTAAAAGTTAGTGCATGTATGAATATTTGAAAGTTATAAGGAATAAACTGACCACTAATGCACCCTTTCTACATGCCAATGCCATAACTAATTAAAAATGTATTTTTGTAATTGAAGAATTATTCCTTGTGAAAGAGGGAGTGATTGTAACTTTCTATTAGAATAAAGGCAGCACATTTGGCAGCTAAAGTTGAATGTCAGACAGCCATGACTCCAAAAAGAACCTATCCATTTTAAAAGTATTTTAGAAACAAGACATACTAAACTCTGTAATGATTTTTTTATGTTGCTTTCCTTGTGTAGATTCAAAGACAGTGTTTAATGTAGTAAACATGCTTTTTTGTCTATCATTCAGTATATTTGGATATATGTACAACACATGTGCAATCTTTTTGTTTTATTTACTTAACTAATGCTAATTGGTCTGAGTGAGATGACATCATCTTTCTACCTGTATTTAATGGTGGTCAGTTAGAGGAGAGGTCTTCCTGAGGAATTCTTTTAATAAAGAGATGAAAATGCTATATCCGGGCCTATATTATCTAATCGAAGAGGCATTACAGCGAATGCTTCTTCATCGACCCTTAAAGAGCGAAGCATCAGTTACACGAAAGGGCTAAATCACCGATTTTTTTGCCTAGGAAAAAAAAAAATCGCTTGGTCAATAGCATGAATTTGCCCCTTTCCCCACTGTAGTGAGATGTCAGAGTTGGTATACTTAATTAGGGGGTTGAGTGTTCCTGGTGATGTTTTGTTTTTGGCTGAATCACCACTTTTTTCCCCTAGGATAAAAAGGAAAAAACAAAATTGCTGATTTCGCCGATTGCGTAATTGGCAGTTCGCTCTTTAGGGGTTGATGAAGAGGCATTCGCTGTAATGCCGTCTCTATTTGATAATATAGACCCACTAAATCTTACTACTGGATTGTAGACTTCAGTTTTTATGGAGTTTTTGTTTCTTTATTTAGGCTACTAGCTTCCGTTGCCTTTATTTAAATCTTTATATGAGGCTTTCTTTCATCTGGGGGTCACTAACTGATATAGCAATGAAGTAAAGTGCAGGTCTTAAATTCATCTGATATAAATTGTGGTCCCTTTCCACTTATGATTTATCTGGGCAGACAATTTTTCAAGAATCCAATCCTCATAGCTGCTGTGTACTTTATTTCATACAGACCACACCAGGTCATTATAGATAAAGGAAACATCCATAGCAATAAGAAACACATTTTCAATGAAAGGGCCTGAAAGTCAATGAACATGCACTGCTGTTGAAGTGCAAGTGGATGTTTCCAGAAGGGCAGTGCTACTTCTCAATCTCTAGTATATCATTTATTTTATGAGTAAATTATTTGATTTTCTGTTTATGGCAATTGTAGTATTCTTTATGCAAGCAAAGATTACGGAACTTAAATACATTTAAGGGGCTCTAAATGATGAAGTGAGATTAAAAGACCTTGTCTAAAGTGGGGCATATCACCTGTACATCTTTAAAAATTACAACCTACTTTGAATTTCCAGAAGCTTATGATAAATGTTAAAATCTCCCAAGAAAGATACAAATTGACAGATTTAGTTAGCTGAGGCACGTAGAGCTTTAGCAGGCTTCACTCAGGCAGACATCAACCAGTCACCACACACAATGTTCTGCCAGATTGAAAGGCAAGTTTAGAACTATATTACAGTACATTAAAACTCTGAAATATTCCACACTTCTACTTACACCTACTGCATAAAACCAAGTACAAAAAAGTTTTCCATACTCAATAGAACAGCAGGAAAGGACCACCTGAAATTATCACCCTCCACTCCAGCTAACTTTATACATTTACAATTTTCAAAGATACAACTGAAGAATAAAGAGGGCACAAGAAAAGTTAATAATGATTTTATTGCAAATTAAACAAAAAAATGTAATATGAAAATGTTAATGTTGTATCTTACCACCACACTCTTGCTGTGCCCCACTTTGCAAATTATAGACCTAATATCCCAAGACAAAACATTAGTCAGTTTTCATTCTGTCCTGCCACTGCTTGTGTCATGCTATAATCCGGGTCTATATTTAATCAATGAATGCTTAAAAAGTGATTGCTGATTTATCGACCCCATGTAAGCAAAAGCTTACAATCCCAAACACTCGGAAGAGCGATTTTTTTCCCAGGGAAAAAAAAAATCGCTGTTCCCCTCCCAAAAAATAAATAAATAAAAACTTCAAACCATTACATAGAGTGGGGGGCTGTGTCCCCACTCCACCTACTTAAATATACAAACTCTGAGATCACACTACAGTGACGAAAACAGCAAAGTAACGGAGGCGGCCAAGTGATTTCTTTGCCAGGGAAAGAAATCGCTTATATGCTGTTTTGCTATTTTGCTGTTTTGTGCTTCCAAGTTCAATCCAGACACATTCGAAGGATTACATCTTCGATTATATAATAAGAACCCTATAATCCATATGCGCTCATCTTGTATTACATTACATTTTTCTTCCACTTTCATATTAATGAACTCCCAACTAAAGAAAAAACTGAAAACATTCGATTTATTTAGCCTCATTTTCCAACAAGCAGCTAACTAAAAAAAAGGAGTAAAAAGGTCACACAGATAACCAACTGGTTAAAAAACACTAAAAGAAAAATCTAGCAAAGATAGACTTCTAACTGTGTGATACCTTAAACATCTTGCATCAGCTAACTGGAAAGTATTGCTTTTATTCCTTCTGCTATAGCTGGTCAGCAGCATTAAACTTGACCCAAGACCCATACCGCCCCCACTCCCAAAACCCCACTGATCCAAACTCATCCATCAAGAAAAAAACTCCTTCCTTATCTTTGGCCTAATAAATACAAATAACATAAACAACAAAATCTGACAAAGTACATATAAGCAGCATCATTGCCACACCATCAGTATTTGTGAAACCTGGCTCAAACCTGATATAGACAGGTTAGAAAAATAGTTTCTACTCTCCTAGACCACAACTTTACAAACAAGCCCAGAAGTCACACAGGGTCAGTGTTCTACTACACTGTCTCAAGTGATAGTTTTTCATTTACAACTGGTCCTGCAAAAAAGACAATGCACCTCCAGTAGAAGGTGTGGTATTGACAGAGAGATTATACAGTGGTCAGTGCTGTGCAATGTCTTTATGTACTAGGAAATGGGAGACCATTTCATCAACACTGTGCAGCATAATAACAACTCAGACCTGGATTTAAGGAGCATCATGCAAATGTGGTGCTCTTTTGGTGTGACTTATTTAAATTAGACCCCTTTGACATTCTGATTTACTATTTTGCAGTTAAGTATTGCATAGTATGGTGATTTGTAGACGATGGTATTTTGTATCATTCATGCAGAGGATTGCACAGAATGTGTAGGGGCATGCAGAAATATCTATGTTGCACTTATGCATTTCTTTCAAAGAATATGCAAATTTTTTTTGATCCAAGTAAGTAGTGTGTATGTGACTGCATAACTGCGAGCCTGGTTGCTTGATCATAGGGACAATATGTGAGTGGGCACTGTGCTGAAGTATACAGGAATACTTATTGTGAATGCTTGTGTGTGCGTGTGCATGTGTGCATGTGCGTGCATGCATGCACGTGCTTGTGTGTGTGTGTGTGTGTGTGTGTGTGTGTGTGTGTGTGTGTGTGCGTGCGTGTGTGTATTTTGGATGATTGCTACCTGATGCTAGATTGTGAATATCGTGGATGCAGGCATCCTGTACTGTACATGTACATGTCTGCCCATGTGCATACATCTGTGTATCTGTATGTATTTGTGTGTTTGAGTGCACCAGAGCAATGGATTATAGTGGATTTGTTCTACTAAGCCTCCCCTAACCGCCTTCAGGCTAGGTAGTTTATGGAGCTTGTGTTTGTGTGTATGTGAGCATGTGTGGCTGTATGCAGTCAACTAAGAACCTGTGCTACCTACTTCACAAGGTTGTAGGATGTTCCGTTGAGCCACTGTTTAATCTTCTCATTTGTCTGAATCATAGTCATGCCTAGTAGATGTCAATGAGATCTAGCACCATGCAGATCATGCATAGTTATGGATTCCATTACATTGGGGCAACGTAACTCAGTGGTCTCTGTGCAGCATGTGTTGCACTGCTTTCTATGCATATCACCCAGTACATTAGTAAGAATCAATCACTGATAATGCCTATGCACTTAATAAATGATCTCTGCTCTACCAGCTGGATCACATCCTACATTTAACAACCCCCCCATGGCAACTTGTAACGTTCTAACAAATATCCTACTTCACCTGCAGTTAGAATATTTCCCTTTTATTTCCTCAATCACACAAAAGCTTTAGAGAACCCTGGATAAGCAAGTACTGCTTCAGCTACTTATGTGTAGAGATTTCACTCGGGCGAAGTAAACCTGAAAAAATGCTTCATCTATAGGTTTCCGTAAACGTAGCCAAGACACGAAGTAAAGCAAACTATCCACTTCAGCCAAACGTACTAATAAACTCATGCACTTTGCAACTCTATCACATTTTGGAATGAAAGTAACAAGAGAAAAGAATGTAAATATAAGCACAGCGTAACAGCTTTCTCACGCTCCTACCCTAAATTCACAGCCCAGCTGCAGTTATATCACTGTGCTACTTCTAGCTCATTGCATAGCTCGACAGAATTTCCCTAGAAGAAACTGATAAATTGTTAACCTCCCTTCCCAACTATGGAGACCCTGATGGTGATGGCATACACTCAGTTTATCAAAATATAAAACGTGTTCATTACTTATCAAATATGCTAGCTATCCAGCATCTCCCTAATGTTATGATCCTTTCCAAGTCAACATAATGCCTATTTCAAAAATGACATCTTCATAGGTAAATACTAGGCTATTGGTCTGCAGACTATTACAAGCCTAGCCAATAACCAGAGGTTAATATCAAGACCTTAAGCATTTTGCCAGCCCCATTCTCCCTAAATGTTTAGGTGGGAAATAGGTAATTATTAGGCTAATGAAACCAGGTGTTCTTTTTACACTTGGCCATACTTCCCAAAGATGAGAATTTAACCCTGTATTTTGTGTCTATAAGGTTAACAACTTAACCATTATGCCAATCTCAAATGTCTAATGGCTCAGACTTTAGTTCTGTCTTGCTTCCACCTAGGAACATTACTAGAAAATGTTATCTGTAGCTGAGTAACTTCCTTTTATAAATGCAATGTTCTATTTCCTACCCAGCATAGATTCAACAGTGGGTGAAGCAAACAAAGCCTCAAGGCTCCATACTCAAATGCTAATCAAAGTCATCTGACAGAAGTCAGGTTCATTGATTTATCTAAACTATTTGATAGTATGAACTATTTCTTGCTCCCTTTAAATCTACAGTCCTGCAGCTTTTGCATATCTATCGTTTCCTGCTCTAAAGTTATTAGACAACAGATGCTTCCAAATCAAATGATGAAAATGTTATTTCACTACTTGCAACCTGTCCTCCTACATACTCCATAAGGCTTAGTCTGTTCTCTACAGCCCCTCTCTCTTCTCATTATTAACCTCCTTTCTGTAATCAAAACCCCCAACATCCTACTAGACACTGGTTTTCTCATCATTTTCAAACCAGTTTCAAAATAGCAAAAGAACTATTATCATCTCAATTGTTAAACCCATTACTGACTCTAAATATCACGGCATTGCATTCAATCCCTCAGTATTTGTGGCAACACAAAATGATCTGCTTAAGGAACACAACAATCTAACTAATTTATATTATAACATCCCGAGGTTCATCTCACTAGAAGCCCAGACTGCAACGGGCAAATGCATCTTCGTCCCTCAGCTAGTTCTTCATCTAAGTGGAAATTGTCTGATCTGTACATACTGTCTAAATGTATCTGTGGATTCTACTTCTTTTCCCCTGTTTAAGACCACAGTTATACAATCCTATCCAGGATATACTGGATCCTTTTTTATCAAAAGGGCTGATCTGCTTTTGATCACCCTGGTGTACAAATCCAATAACACTCAATCACACAACCTTCTTCAAATCCTGCTAACTCCCCTGCTACCTATCCACTGTGTTCCTACTTCAAAAATCCCCCCAATTTCCATAGGCAAGCTAAATCATTTGTCACCTATTAACATGCCTTCCATACCGCTAGGCCCCAGACCTTGGGGCATCCTCCATCCAAACATAAATTGTAGTGCCTTACTTTAAGAATTTAGGTGAAAAGCGCATAGTGTGCCTTTTTGTTTAAACATAATGCACCTGTTTTCGATGCGCCCTATTAACTTAAGACAGTGACCTGTGCTCTGCTACCTTCAGCTCAAGGCACCCTTACCTGTGAAACCACTGTTAGTAGGCCAGTTAAGCATTTTGCTGAATAATATAAAAAAATATTTTAAGAGCTGTGCTTAGTGCAAATGATGTGAGTACATTCCAAGCAGCTGTGTTAATTGAACCTTTTGCTCCTGATTTTGTGCATGCAGTACTTCAGTTAGCCTCTGTTAACTTCATTTTTCTTGCATATCTTTTGCTCATTTAATAAGTGCTTCAATTGTCTTATGTACATTACTTACTTGAACTATTTTACATTGACTATGTTTGTGTTCCATATCTTCTGCAGGTCTTCACTTACCTTCTTTAGAGCGCATCTCCATTGTACTTCAGATATCCTATATAATTCATGTTTATTGGTTTTGAAATATCCCATGCAACCCAGGAATGTGCTTCAAAATGGGTCAAGTGGATCAGCTCACTGCCTCAGTCAGCAGACTTTAAAAAGATAGACACATAACTAGCTAGATAGAGTGATGCCCTGATTTGTGAATAAGAATCCAAGATACTAAAGCTCCTCCACCTAATTATGCCACACCCCCTTACCCTTAGAGAACAGTCTACTCTTTTTCTGGGAGATAAGGATGACGTCTGATTTGGTGTTGCTGATTTTCACCACATCCACGCTCTCCAGCAAATCGTTCTAATGCATGGTGGGGATTATAAATGGTTCACAGTAAAAAAAAAATCATCTGCAAACAACCTAATTGCACCAGCCATGCCTCAGAACTCAACACCCTTGAAACCTTGGCAGTTCACCAAGTCCACAAAACACATGCACATATTTCTGTGCAGGTAGAAAGATCTGATCCACTGCTCCATGGTCAGGAGAGAGTCTCTGCATTGTTTCTTTGAAATAATAGGTTTTGTCAATGTTCTAGCACCATGGAATATATATTTTCCAACAAGGCTGAGGAGTGTAACATTGTGGTCCTTCTGTAACTGGATCATAACCTCCTGTTGCCCTGTTTGGAAAGAGCACACAAATGGTCAACAGATAAAGGAAATGACTAGAATATATTTTTGCGAATTAAAAAATTGTTAAAAACAAAAAGGACAATCGTTCCATATCAGTGAAGATAAATTGGCATGGAAACATTCAAGTCTTTTCTGGCTTCTTAGTTGTAAAGGAATGAGAAGGTGTTTCACACCAGAATGGATCCTGAAAGTATCTGTTGGTATAAAAACGCAACTGTAACTGCGAATCAGCATGAAAAAGTGCTGAAATACTGGTTTGAGTGAGCCATGAAGACATGGTAAGCAAGGGAAACGAATAAGACTGAATACTGTAACAAATTTTAGGATGGCTATGCAAGTAGGAAACAATATTAGCATTAAAAGCACTATTAACTATTGGGCAAAATATTGCTGTGGTTGCATAAATTAAAGGTTTCTATGTAGTTTACTCAACTGATGTAGCCGCTATTTCTTATTTACTTGTACATTAATGCTCACCTGCTAACCCTTTGGCCTCACTGAATGACTCTGTAGTCTTTAACTGTATTACCCTCATCTATAATCCATTCTAATTAACCAAATCTATTTCAGGGAAAGAGTACTTTCTCATATGCTGGTTTAACGTTGCTCCGTTAATCTGGTAGGTAGGCTACATCTTCTCTCCTCTGCATTTTCCTTTTTGTATAATTAGTGTCCCTCAAATTGTTTTAATTATCCTTAGCATGTTTCCCTTTTTCTGCCTATACTCATGTACGAATGCCTTTAGCTTTTGAAAAGCCCTTTTGTATCACTTACCATACATTCTATTTCTTACCATAAAAGACTTTATTGTACCTTCTTGACTAGCTTGATGTCCTTATGCTTATTTTTGTATGGGCACCAGAAATGAACACAGTAATCCAGCTGGGACCTGTCCAGAAATGTTCAGAGATGTAAAAGAACCTTGGAGTATGTTCTATTTAGCATATGCCCCATCATCTTATTGGTCTCAGATGCAGTTCTCTCAGGTTGGAGCTGGTGGTTCATTTCTGCTACTATGACAATAAGGCATATTTTCAAGATCTGTTCTTACTAGACTCATACCTCTCTGATGGTATTCCACTTTGGCATTATTAAAACCCCTTTTTGTTACTGTACACTTTCATGCATTCAACCTTCAATGCCACTTCTCCACCCACTGTAACACTGTTGTGACGTTCCTCTTAAGGCTTGCTTCCTCAGTGTCTACCTTACATTCTATCAATGCCCTACATTATGTTTGATACAAAGATGTCAAAGAGCAGTGGTGACAACCTTCCTACAATTTCCGGACACAGCGGAACTCACCTTGGCAGTCGAAGGGCAGATCCATTTTCACGGTACCAGCTCTGGATGGAAGTAAGAACTCCTATTACCTTTGAATAGATCCCCAAGCTCCTGCTGTTGGGTTTCTTTTTCCCTTTTATTCATTTTAGTGCACTTTTGCCTCACTCCAAGCTCCTTCATTTTGTCTTTAGTCTTGTGAGAGACGTGGTCAAGGGCTTTGCAGATGTCATGGAAAACAACCATTAAACAGATTGTCTTTGTAAAGCTCCAAGGTACTCCAGTCATAAAACCAGGAATGTCATTAGCTTTGTCATCATAAATCAGACATCACTAAAACCCACCCCATGGGGAAATCTTCCCTTTTAGGGTGGAGATGTACAGAAGCAAAAAATTTGCCAACCATTTGTAATGTCAGGACCCACTTTAGCCATTCCTGTAATATGGAAATGGAATGGCCGAAAAAATAGACTTACAAAAAACAAGTTTGGGAAGATTCTGAGAAATGGCAATTTCCTTTTCTACAAGGTATGATTTTGGAGTTAGTATATGTAAGTTTGGTGGGATGCAGGGAGCTTGATTCCCTGCAAAAAAAAAAAAGAAGTTTAAAAGGGAAGAGCAATGCTTGATATTCACTCTCCTGAAATTTTAATCTGTTTTTTGTTCAGTGTGTTGGTGCTGACATTTCAGTACTGAGCCAAAACATGTTGTATGTGGTTAACTACATACCATATGACAAAATGTGCTGCTGTGGGTAATGACAGTAAAAACATATAGAGCTTTAAACTATTCATTTGTACCTACTAAACCTAAACATTAAAGAGACTTTACAGAAATATTTCAACTCTAACCCTTTAATAATTGCAGTATGTATTTTATATAAAAATACTTGACAGGGCTACACACACTAAAAAGGCATTTTCAGTTTGGAAAAAAAAACTTGACAGATGTACTACACAAGATGTGTGTTTTGTCCTTGCACAAGAGATTAAAGAATATTCATTACTGGATTAAGCATTAAACATATCATCAATGGAAACAGTAACCAATGGCACACTAGAACTGCAGCAGTAGATAGCTACATTGTGGGTTGCTGACCATTTGTTGACTTCCCCAAAGATACAACCAAGACTTTGGTGCAGCAGAATATCACATAAGACTTGTGTGAGTCAAACAATAAAACAAAAACAAAAACAAAACAAAAAAAAAGATGGTGGTTCATAGGTGTTTATTAGGCTAATAACCACAAGGGCCTTTTTAAGCCTAGCCATGCATCCCATGGTTCTGATACCCTTGATAAGAGTAAACATGGCCCTGGGAGATGAACCATTTACAGGCTGCCTGTGTCCATTAGAGACATAGGTGCCAAACCAGGGATGAATTTCCGGTTTCCTGTCCAACTGTCAAACTTACACTTGAATTGGGTTAGAGAGGAGCTCTGCTTCACATGGATGGGGGGCCTGTTCCATAGAAGTCATAGTCTCTGGGATACATACCTATCTCTCCAGCAGGACCTATTTATATCACAGGCAAGGTTTGGCAAAATGTTATTAAAACAGGTCAAACTGAGAAAGTCTGTAGTTGAAAAAAATGGCAAAATGGATCCAAGCTACAGACAGTGTTCAGAAAGGTAAATTGCAAAGTACATATACAAAATGGTAGATGCAGGAAGTAAGGAAAGGTTAGACATGCAGACTCAAACACAGAAGGTATTCCTTTTGATCTAATATGCTTAGCTGTTCAACAAATCTTGAATGATAGTCATTTGCAGTGTACCAAAATAGGTAAGAATGAAACTTGCATACCAGTTGTATTCTTTGCAAGAGAATTAGAAATGAATTTGCCACATATCAGTGGGTAAGTCAGAAATGCCAGTGAAGACTTATATAAGGAGAAGTTGTTTTCTCTGGTGACTGTGTAACACACAAAGGCAAACACACACATGACAAACATGTATACATGTCACAGTGGGGTCACTCTTCTGTAGCAGGTGGAGAGTGGCCAAGAAGAATCAAACTCAACGGGGACATTATTACAAAGCTGGAAATTAATTGGCAGTCAAGGACAGTAAGAAATAGGTCAGAGATGACGAATGATCATAGGTGCTTGAAGATGCTAAAAAATGGTTTTACAAGGAGGGAGATACCCAAGATGGCATAATAGCCAAGATTGAAGTAATAGTAAAAGTTAATCCACAATTCCCAGAGGTTATGACAGTGAATCAGGCCTCTTATATTCAAGTTAGAATGTGAAGTGTACAAATCACAAGGTATAGGAGCTGCAATCTGCCTTCTAAACTGCAGTGAAATGGTTAGTAGTCATAGATTGTAAAGCACTAGATGTTTGTATTTCCAGAGATTTCATATTCATTATTAGCCCAGGGATAATGTCAGGGCCATACTCTTTGGCAGGTATTGAAGATGTGTTTGCATCTCTGGAACTGGAGCAGAGGGAGGCAGTAAGCAGTTCTACATCCATATGTGGAAATGGTAAGTCAAGAGGCATCCAAGCATTCCATAACAATATTCCCTGGTCCAATTCTTGGCTGGGGTGCCTTCTGTGTAGAGTCTGCATGTCCTGCCTGTGTTTGTGTGGGCTTCCTCTGGCTGCTCAGGTTTACTAAATGCAGTAGGTGGACTGGACACATAAAATTGGCCACAGGTGTCGGTGTACATGCAAATGTTTGGTGTAGAAGAAATATTGCAGTAGGACTAGACACTCAGAGGTGTAAACCTTGTATCTAGATGACTGTCATTGTTGAAGTGAAACCCTGACTCGATGTACAAAAATGGGAAAAGGGGTCATGGATGGATGGATTTGTTCCAGTATAACATATCGATTGCTCCTGTTATCCAACAAGAAAACATATTCACTAAGGAATTTATGTTATCCAACAAGAAAACACATCCTCAATAGAATCCAAGTAGTGTGCAATAGTATAAAAATGTTATCCTGGTGACAGAGAGAAATGCTGAAGTTCTCCTATACAACATACAAAGGAGCCCTCGCAGGATGAAAGAATATGAGTTTAGAATAAATTCACACAAGTGCACGTTTTTCTTCCTCAAAGTCTTTTTGATGGCATTTTCATAGGTCGTAACGATTACACAGACCTTGCTATAATATTAGAATGAGAAGAAAATCACCTAGTTAATAACAAAAGCACGAAGCAGCCCTTGTCATTGCCGTTACAGACTTTCCTTTAATAAAACATGATACAAGTGGAGCAGCCCTTGTCATTGCCGTTACAGACTTTCCTTTAATAAAACATGATAAAAGTACTGAATTATTTTGCAGTATTTTACTTTTGGTATTCTCCGTATTTCTTTTCAGCAAGTGAAATACATTTATGCATTGCTCAATAAATTAAAAGGTGAGTGAGTGTTCAGAGCTTAAAACAAACTTTTCTTTTAGTAAATTACATTTTAATGCCACTGAGACTAAAACTTTCTGACATTCCTTAAAGCCATACAAGTAGTGTTAATTAGCTGAAGTGCCCGATTTCCACAGCTATTAAACAGTCAGTGCCATGAAGTGAATTATAAGCAGTAGCACAGGTGCTCAGAGCAGCATCATTTCACATTCTGCACAGTGCAGCTTAGTGAAATAACTGTATCTCAGTATGAATAAACGGAGCAGAATACGCCAATGAAAAGCATTCACAAACTTGAAATGTACTTCCTGGAGAC
This sequence comes from Protopterus annectens, assembly GCF_019279795.1. NCBI lineage: Eukaryota > Metazoa > Chordata > Ceratodontiformes > Protopteridae > Protopterus > Protopterus annectens. The sequence goes on along the minus strand of NC_056743.1, from coordinate 663,326,061 downwards.
AATTTTATATACTTCAGTAACAAACAGTTGTAGATAAAAACCAGATAAAAACATATCAGTTTAAATATTTTCAGTTAAGTTTTAACATGGTCCAAAGCATTTAGCTTCAGACATCACATGTTAGTATAATTTTAAAACTATGCAAAGAGTATCAATGTTTAGTTATATAGTTTAGCTTACTTTTTTTTCTAGTTTTAGCTATTTTGGATTTGACAAAATGAAATCTCAAGTTTGCTAACCCAGATAAAATAAAATCTCCCAAGTATATACAATAAGAGAGTATGTCAGAATGATACTTATTCTGACTGAATTATTCACAGTTGAGGCTAATAGCTGTATGTTAATGATCCTCATTTAAAAGCAATGGAATGGCAGCAAAAAACCAGTAAGGAGGCTGAAGAAGGGAAACACTCAAATTTGAGATATCACCAGCTATCATAATTCCAAGAACCTCATTAGAAATTGAGAGACATCTAAATGTATGAATATGAGCAAAGGTTTCCCAGTTCAGTTCTCAGATGGGATGCCTTCTGTGTCTGCACATCATCCCTGTACATGCATCAGTATTCCTTAGGTGCTCAGATTTCCTCACACATTTCCAAAATATGTGGTAGGTAGATTGATGGCTACTCAGCTGTTAATAGATGTGATGTGAATATGTGATGTGACTCAGTTGTTAATAGATGTGATGTACACATGTGACGTGACTCAGTTGTTAATAGATGTGATGTGCATGTACTTATATATCCAAATTGGAAGCCACACACTCTCCAGCCAAGACTGGAATAGCTGGTCAAGAGAAAGTCAGCACTTGCACCACACCACATGGAACATATAACCCTCCAGAACACACCAGGACTGCTTTCACATAAAAACACAAGCCACACACCCACCTTCATGGAGGCTCTCAATAAAAATCTACCCAAATGGTAGAGAGCTCCAAGGAAGAAACGCACTTGACCACCACAACACAACAGTAATCACAAGACACATAGCTCTCCTAAACAGTGTGCACTCAACCAAAGCCCCTAAAGCAAAACAGCATGCTCAGCACACTAGTCATAGGTGACTCCATAGTGAGGCACACTGATGTCCCACTCACTGAGTTAAATAAGGAGAAAGTAACAGTCAGCTGCCTGTCAGGTGCCAGGATGCGCCACATAACGCACACACTCAGGCTCCTCAACAACAGGTACAAATATGACTCTGTCATTGAACATGTGGGTGTGAATGACCTGAGATGTACCTCCTTGGACTACATGAAAAGAGACATGGAGGAGCTCTTGGATTATGTAGCCCAGGCGGGTATGACCATAGCCCCGAGCAGCATCCTACCATCACCCAGAATGATACCACAGTACAAGCAGAAAATTATTGATTTCAACAATTGGCTAAGTTACTGGTGTCATTCTAAGGGGATCCAGTATCTGTCTGCCTGGGATTACATGATTGACAGACCTCGATGCTTTGCCAGAGATGACCTGCATCTCTCACCCCTGCGCTTCTGGATACTGGCCAAGGCTCTTGCCACCCCTATAGTGCCTTTTTTAGGCAGTGTTGCAAAGACCAAATTACCACCATAACACCTACAAACAAATGCAATCTGAGGGTCATGCTGCTCAATGCTAGAAGTCTAAATCTCAAAATGCACTTGCTTGAAGCACTCCTCAAAATGGAGAACATCAACATTTGTGCTGTAACAGAGACCTGGTTTAAAGCAGCAGAAAGCACCCCTGCACTACCAGGCTATAACTCATTCCACACCTTTCAGCCCCAGAACTTGGACCGAAGCTCCAAAGGCGGTGGTGTTTCCATATTCATAAAGGATGCTCACACCTCCAGACTGGTAGCCAAACATAATGCATCAGAGATACTTCAGGTGCAGCTAACATTGGGTAAGACAGCGTTTCAGGTTGTAGCCAGCTATAGGTCCCCAACCATGTCCCAAGACTCACGCTCCACATTCCTAAGCACCCTGGAAAATATTAGTGTCCAACCTAATACTCTCATACTGGGTGACTTCAACTACCCCTCCATTAGCTGGGAAAACTACTCATGTACCAATACACTTGCCCAACATTTCCTGGAATTCATTAATTGCAATGCCCAAGACCAGCTTGTTTTTACCCCCACTAGAGGTAGCAACATCCTTGACATGGTCATTACTAACATGAGTGACCAATAGTCAACTCTTCCCTGGTTAGATCCAACCACAAATTAATCACCTTGGAAATACACATCCCTTCCACCTCACCTCCCTGCAAAGGTAACCACCATGAAAAACTTCTCCAAAGCTAACTTTGGGCTCCTAATAACAGAGGTGGATAACTTCATGGCACCCCTGCAAATGGGGAATAGTTGCATGACCGTCGAATCCTACACCAGTTCACTGTATGGATCTCGCCATACCCAATAGAACCAAGACACTTTCCCCACCAAAAAGAGAAAGCCAATCTGGTGGTCCCATGCCATAAACAAACTCTACAACAGAAGGAGGAAACTGATATGGAGTAAGGTGAAGTCCCAAGAGTGGAAAAACTCCCTTATCAACTTCAACAAAAAGTTGAGATCCCTCATCAAATCCTCTAAAGCTAGCTATGAATACATGATTGCAGCTGATAGTAAAGGCAACCACAAAGCCTTCTATAGTTATGTAAAGAATCTCCACAACAATATCCAGATTTGCTCTGAGTTACTGCACAATGGTATCTCCTATATCGAGCCAAGAGATATTGCCAATATACTAGATGACAAATGAAGTGCAAACTTTACCCCCACAAAAGACCAATCACAATACCAGTAGATTGCCAGGCACCCAGTATTACTGCTGCACAGGTTAAAACAGCACTGTCCAAGGCCAAGAATACAGCTTCTATGGGATCTGACAATATCCCTGGCTGTGTTCTACATGAACTACAGAATGAACTGGCACATCACCAGTGTGGCCTGTTCAGCCACAGCCTCACCTCAGGCTTTGTCCCTGCCGAATGGTGCACTGCTACAGTCATCCCACTCCACAAAGGAGGAGTGATTACAGACCCTGGGAACTATCACTCCATTAGCCTGACAAGTCTGGTATGCAAAAGCTATGGAACTCATCATCATGGACCTAATAAACAAGGACATAAGGAATCTCCATACTCTGGATTCTACACAATTTGGTTTTGTGAAGGGTAGATCATGCCTGCTCAAACTAGTCGATTTTTTTGAGTCAGTCATCAGAGCTGTGGATGAAGCAAGGTGGTTCATACAGCCTACCTTGATGTGGCCAAGGCCTTTGATACCATTCCTCACTCAGCCATCATATTAAAACTCACTAAGCTAGGCATCAATCCATATATCCCTAGGTGGGTTGCAAACTGTCTCACAGACAGAACCCACATTGTGAAAGTAGCTGACTCCAAGTCAGACTGCCGACCAGTCACGAGTGGAGTCCCAATGGGGTTTGGTCCTGGGTCCTCTCCTGTTTGGTATCTACTTCTCTGAAGTCCAGGCCAACATGAAGGGGCTCTGGCTGACAAAGTTCACAGATGATTGCAAGATGGGAGCTATTATTAACTCCCCAAGTTATGCTGACATTCTACAGAAAGGCCTCACTGAGACCAACGACTGGTGTCAGAACGGTGGCATTAAGCTCAATGCTAAAAATGTGTCATCATCCCCTTTGGAAAAAACCCGGTTCCCATGAATTACCTCATCAATGGTAGTCTACTGAACACAGAAGGCGTTATAAGAGATCTGGGAACACAGGTTGACAGAAACCTCTCTTTTGACCACCACATTGTCACTGTGGTCAGAAAGCCGTTCTATGTGGCACATCTCATTACTAAGGCTTTTGCATCCAGGAAGAAAGAGTTCATTGTCTCCCTCTAATCTTCCCTCATTAGGCCAATCATCGAGTACAATGTCCCATTTGGCATGTACCTCACTAGACACCTGCAACAACTGGAGAAGCCACAAAAGTATCTCACAAAGAGGATCCTAGGCCTTAAACACTTGTCCTATATGGACAGACTCAAAAAACTCCAACTATTCTCTGTCTCATATCGCCTACTTAGAGGCAATCTCTGCTTTACTTACAAAGCCATGTCTGACCCAGCTCTGTTAGAAATGTTACATCTAAAGAATCCCAATCCCTCCGCACCATATGCTCCAGAGACCTCTACCTCATTACCCCAATCAACAGAACATGCTGGAGGGACAGGTTCATAACCCAGAGTCTGCCAATGCTATGGAATAGACTTCACATACATGTCAAACAGAGCACCTCACTGGCCCTCTTCAAGAGAAATCTTGATGAGTGGATGGGAAATAGAAAATCCACCCCAGGGATCACTCCAGTGGCTCTACTCGACAGAGGCACTGGACACTAAGGTCAGGTGGCATGATGCCAGGGTAATCCTTTGGACGAGGCTTGTAAAGGGTCCAGGGCCATTAGCCTAGTACACACCTATGTGTCATGTGACTAAGTTGTTAATAGATGTGATGTGCATGTGTCTCATGGGCTAAAGGCTTGTCAATCTATTTCCACCCCCCCCACCTAGTAAATTCCATGGATGGTGTTGGTTCTACACAAGTCGGATGAAATTTTATACTTGGTGAAATACACACAGTATACTCCATATACAGATATATATCTATCTGTATATCACACACACACACACACACACACACACACACATATATATATATATATATATATATATATATTATATATATGTGTGTGTGTGTGTGTGTGTGTGTGTGTGTGTGTGTGCGTGTGTGTATGTGTGTGTGTGTCTGTGTGTGTATGTATTTAAATTGTGAAATTGCTGTCTTACAGTATTCTCTCATCTTAGAGGTACAATGACCTTAGATTTAATATACCTAAGTAGTGGCTTGTAGGTGTAGAACTCCTTACATCAGAAGTGAAAGGGGGGGAGATGCCACCTGAAAAAATTATTTAAATGTGTAACTGTGACATTTCAAGTTTGTTCAACTGAAAAACCACTGAACAGCTACCAGCAAGGAATCAAATGAACTTTTTGAGGGCACCAAAACTTTATTTCACGCTTTCGACAAACTGACTTTTTGTATTATTGGACTTGTCATTATGCCTAGGAGTGTTGACAAAGTCATAAATATGAAAAGCCATTCACATTTATTCATCCTGATTTAATTGTATATATGCCAGAAATGGCTATCTTTGCCATAGAAATGTATTTATATTGTCTTTTGCAAGTCCTTTCACAAAATCATTCCTAAATGCAGTGTTTGAATGCTAAAAATTCATTTGGGGGTTGGGAGGGTGGCCTATTGGTTAAGGTGTTTGCCTTACAAACACAAGGTGCAGGGTTTGAGTCTCACAAGAGATAATTGGCTAGGCTTAAAATGGCTCGCAAGGGCAGTTAGGTTAGTACTAATCTATGAACCTATGAAAAATGGCCAACATGATCTGCATGACAGTAATGATATTTGAAAAGACATCATCAGTAGTAAGAACAATTCTCACAACAAATGACTTGTCTGAGAAAATTCAGCAATTGTTTACAGCTCACATCAGAAAAATATCAAAACATTTACAATACAAAATGAAATCAAACAATTAGGGCCAAATTTAACCACATCATGTTAAGCAAATATGTGCAATGAGTGGAAATGTGCAGGATGTGCATGATTCAGAAAACCAAGCAGCATAACATGGTTAGCGAAAATAACATGGTCAGCTGAATAAAGAACACCACATATGCTAACGAAGCAAAAACATGGTGGAGCGATTCAGAAATCTAACTGCCACACAGCTGCACCTCACCCTTCGTTTGCTCGGCTCATTAAAGATGTTTGTGTGCCATTGCAAATGTGTCTCCACAAGAGTTTTTATAGCAGCTGCTGCAGCCGATGGTGCACACTGTGACCCCTACAGGCACTGGATCTTATCACCATGAGTTTTTATAGCAGCTGCTGCAGCCGATGGTGCACAGTGTGACCCCTACAGGCACTGGATCTTATCACCATGAGTTTTTATAGCAGCTGCTGCAGCTGATGGTGCACAGTGTGACTCCTACAGGCACTGGATCTTATCACCATGAGTTTTTATAGCAGCTGCTGCAGCTGATGGTGCACAGTGTGACCCCTACAGGCACTGGATCTTATCACCATGAGTTTTTATAGCAGCTGCTGCAGCCGATGGTGCACAGTGTGACCCCTACAGGCACTGGATCTTATCACCATGAGTTTTTATAGCAGCTGCTGCAGCTGATGGTGCACAGTGTGACCCCTACAGGCACTGGATCTTATCACCATGAGTTTTTATAGCAGCTGCTGCAGCCGATGGTGCACAGTGTGACCCCTACAGGCACTGGATCTTATCACCATGAGTTTTTATAGCAGCTGCTGCAGCCGATGGTGCACAGTGTGACCCCTACAGGCACTGGATCTTATCACCATGAGTTTTTATAGCAGCTGCTGCAGCCGATGGTGCACAGTGTGACCCCTACAGGCACTGGATCTTATCACCATGAGTTTTTATAGCAGCTGCTGCAGCTGATGGTGCACAGTGTGACCCCTATGGGCACTGGATCTTATCACCATGAGTTTTATAGCAGCTGCTGCAGCCGATGGTGCACAGTGTGACCCCTACAGGCACTGGATCTTATCACCATGAGTTTTTATAGCAGCTGCTGCAGCCGATGGTGCACACTGTGACCCCTACAGGCACTGGATCTTATCACCATGAGTTTTTATAGCAGCTGCTGCAGCCGATGGTGCACAGTGTGACCCCTACGGGCACTGGATCTTATCACCATGAGTTTTTATAGCAGCTGCTGCAGCCGATGGTGCACACTGTGACCCCTACGGGCACTGGATCTTATCACCATGAGTTTTTATAGCAGCTGCTGCAGCCAATGGTGCAGACTGTGACCCCTACGGGCACTGGATCTTATCACCATGAGTTTTTATAGCAGCTGCTGCAGCTGATGGTGCACAGTGTGACCCCTATGGGCACTGGATCTTATCACCATGCTTAATATTTCATGCTCTCCAGGAGAATGACATGGTGTACCAGTAGAGTTTGCACATGTCCATCATGCAATAAATAGTGGACATGTGTCAGCCTTATTTACAGCCTCATGGGAGTCATGGAATACCCATCCCAGTAAATAGAAAAATGTGTGGTTTTACATATGCTAACATGGACCTTTCAGTAATCTACTGAGGACACAATGGGGATATCACAGCACTGGCTGTGTAGATATTCCACCAGTTCCTCAATGCCATGCTTCAGCATGTGAGGAACATATCTGGTTCTGATGCACCCCAGAGGTGCTAGCATTCACCATACAGGAAGTCTATACTTTAACTCACTTACCTAAGGTACTGGGGGCCATAGACTGTGCCCACAATAAAACAAAGGCCTATCATGTGAACTGGTAAGGAGGTATGTGAACCAAAGATGATACCCCTCCATCAACTCTCAGGCAGTCTATAATGCACAGAGAATAATCTATAATATGTGTGTAGGTCACAAGGCATTTTCTACATGTGACTTTTATCTATGAATTGAGAGGATGTCTTCCCACAGGGCATCTTGTGAGCGATGCTCTTTAGTCCTGGCTCATGACCCCAGTCTGAAATCCTCATAACCAAACCGACCATGGTTACAACCAGGCCACAGCACCAAACAGAATCACCATATAACATTTGGCTTGCCAAATGCATAGTTTCACTGTCTGGATACATCTGGTGGTTCTCTGCAGTCTGACCCCAACATGAGTGAGAATACTGTGTGTGCTTTTACACAATATTATAGTTAGGAAGCAGTTACAGCAGGGTGTCATCTTGCAGGGATTGCTGTTTTCAGCACCACAGGCTGTGTCAGCTAAGACAAGTGAGGGTTCAGAGGAGGAGGAGGAGGAGGCATCAGTAGGGGATGATCATGCTAGATGGAAGTGGGCATAAGTAAGTGATGGCACTAGGCAAGGAGGAAGTATTTTGCACATAGTTTTACAGCATAACTAAACAGCAGTTAAGCAGACACATACAGTAAAAATGATGCTCACAACAAGAACACTAGTTTTTCCATGCATAGACTGGCCACACTGTAAATCAAACAAAGGCAACCCGTAAAGAGCAGGGAACTGTTATTTACACAGGTGGAAGTTGGAGTTCATAACACACAAGAGCTAAACAGACATGTACAGTAGAAAGGATGCATATAAAAACAACAGACAGTGCTCACCCATGCATATGCTGGCCATGGTGTGCATCATAAATAGGAAACCCTAATAACAGTGTACTAAAGGCAAAGTACAGTGTCATCATTTGCAGAGGTGGGGAAGGATGTATAAGAGTCCATGTCTTTCACAGGAAAGTGCATCAGTGTGTGAGTGTTGAGGTATATAAAAACAAAGAGTACTTTTAAGGGAGGTGTCAGAACTGGCATGGGGGGCTAATATCAGTGGATGTGTGGCATGTGCTGGGAGCTGTATTGGGTTATGTGTGTGTGCCTACAGGAACACAGCCTCAGTACAATGTTTAAAACCATGTCATGGCCTACTGTACAGGTTCAGGGCATATGTATTATAGAGGATTCAGCCACTTGTTCATGGCCCCATCCATGAGACCTGGCTCTTCCAGGAGTTGCACTGGTTGTCACATGACCTTGGCTAGATGTCATTGTGCTTTTTGAGCATGACAGACATCTGCCGGGGGATATGCCATCATGTCAATGGCCACAAACATGGGGACAGCCACACCTGGGTGTAGACACATCCACAACAAATGCTGCTGTGGAAATGCTAGCAGTACGGGAGAAGGATCTCACTTATCCATGGACAGATTGGCTAAAATGCAAGGATGTAACAGATGACTAGCCATGAGGATGGACTCTCACCCCTGACAGCCCAGAGAAGACACTGCATGTTCCAGTGTGTGGCTCATTATATCCAATGAATCATACACATGGATCATGCACTCATGTAAGTCAACATTGACAGCCTGAATTACGTTAGAACCTCTCCTGAGGCTCTGATGGGACTCATCTGTGCCTCCATGATTGCCCTGAGTATATGCTGGGTAGCAACTGATTTCACATTCCTCTCAAGGGAAGGGGAGTAACCATACATCTGGCATGTGCTGGTACCAACCCCCTTGAGTGGACCATCCTGCCCATGATTTCCGGGACAGACTCAGATGTCTCTCCTGGGGGCCACCACACTTCTCTGATCTACAGTGCCCCCATCAACATATTCTCTCTCAAATGCTAGCTTGTCTTGGGTATGCATAGGCATAAAGACTGTGCCATATTCTAAGGAGGGGAGTTATGTCTGTGGGGGGGGGGTGACACACTCATTCTGTCTGCACACACACTGCACCTTCTCACTGTGTCACCCTATCCCCACCATCTTTATCAGAGATAATAGATCCTCCAACATCTGATGGAGGTAATTCCAGAGTGATGGTGCCAGAGAATGATTTGCCTGTGAATACACCAAAAACAAAACATATCCAGTGAGTTTATGTATGTCCCAGCACCACAATCACACAAGCATTAATATCATTACAACTATAAAAATATGAGATAGAGTTATAAATTAGACCATACCTTGTGCAGATGGATGCTGCACCCAAATGCCAGATGTACCTATATGCCAAAAACAAGACGGGTATTATAAACTAAAACATGACTAACAGTTAGAAATTGGGGAAGATAGTAATTGCAGGATTGCATAGCTAGGGGATCAGCAGTTGAAATCCTCTGGTGCCTATACAGCTCTTACCCAACATCCTATAATGCACTATAGAACTCTGCTGAGGAAGTACAGCTTTTAAGTGATGCAATGAACTCCCCTGTCTCCATGTGGGATGGTTAAATAGACAGCTCACTACCTGTCACCCACTGTTCCCATGCCAAGGCCTCTGCTCTTCTCTGCTCTGTGCATCACAGCAAGGAATATCAGACACTCTGTAGTGAACTATATCACAATTATGATTCTGACCACCCTCAGCATGGTCATAAAAGGGCTGATCAGGGGCAATGTACTGCCAAGTGTCATGGACATGGAGGATCTCTTGTACCACCTCATTTCAGTCTCCAAAAGCTTGAGCTTGTGGATGGATGTGCTTTTTGGTGCCTGTTTGCTAGGCATAGCTGTGTTCATATGGAAAAGATTAGAACTAACAGCTGTGGTCCTACATGGGTCTTAGAAATCCTTACATTAATACTATAATAGGCATCTGCTATGCATTAATAGAGCCTGACATCAACATACATGTATCAACAAAACAATCTTTACTGTAACAGCAGGGATTATTTGTGTTCTAAGCTCAGTACCACCCCCCCCCCCCAAAAAAAAAAAAAACACGTGACTTCAAGTTAACAAGCACGATTACTACCTGCAACCTTTGTGAAAATTCACATATGTTTAAAGTAGACAACATTACACTGGTTTATGGCAAGTATCCTTTGCTACAACCTGCTGTAGCATGACTGCATGCTTATATGACTAGTACAGTTGCAATGTACTTCTTCAGAGAGTTTTAGCCACTACTTGTAGATATATTGGATAACTAACAGTACTTCTAGGCCTTACAGTAAAGAGCACACAAAAAGCTACCCACATTCAAAAATTAGGTGCAAAATGTACCACATTCCTTATTTAAGCAGATATACCTTCTGTAGCAAACAATTCTTTGTGGTAATACACAGAAGTGGAACACAACTGTCCCTTCAATAGCTTGATGAGGATCTGTGATTTCCATAATACGTTTCCCCCTCTTTACGCAGTGATAGGGCTACATAATGCAATGCACACCTGAATGCTTGAGCACCTAAAAATCGTGTGCATGTGCGGGAAGCCATAATTATAGGAGAAGGTAAATTGTCATGATCATGCCTCCCAAGTAGACCTAATTATGTGCAATGATCCACAATTTAAGTTGGAAAGTGCCACATTCTTCACATTTCAACATCAAAAGGGTCTGTCATAAATTCAAGTGTTGGCAATGTATTTGATGGTTTACTATCAAAATATTGAAAATCAAATGATCGACGTTCACAAGAGCTAAAATGAAAACATGGAAAGTCATATTATCAAAATTACTATATCCTACAGTGGAAAACTCATAAAATAGGTGCTGCCATCTTTAAGAGTGGCGTACAGACGTAGTTGTCCTTCCAAATTGACGTCAATATAATTGTGCATGTCTTGGAGTTGTATACAGTGTAAATTTTAAGCTTTGGCATTAGCACTGCAGGAATAATTGAATTTAAACACTATCGTATAAATTGGTGAGTAATACTGAAACGGTCAGTATCATTAATAGTTGTAATAGATGCACAAGTAAGCTAGTTCTCCTTTTACCTGTATTTTACACAGGACAAGTCTGAAAGACTAAATATGTCGGACAGCCATGTTACAACCCCAGGTAAAGTGAGATCCACTTATATCACCACTGAAATGGAGAAAGGGAAAAGATTATTAAATATCGATGGCTACCAGTACTACTTAGAAAGAAGTGCAGGAAGCAAAAATTACTGATGCTGTATCAGGAAAGCAATGGATAAATGTAAGGGGCATTGCTTGGGTGAGTCTATAACTGATGGTGAACGACTTTTGAAAAGCACTGGCCATTTTCATGGGCCTAATATAGAAAGATTTGAGGAAGTGCAAGTACGGTTTACTATAAAGAGACATGCTGAGACAACTCAGGAGGAGCCTTCCAGAATTGTATCGGAGGTAATGGCCAGCACCTCAACTGATATAGTGACATGCCTACCCAATACATATGCCTTGAAACAGGGTCTATATTATATCCTCGAACTCTTAAAAAAGTGAATGCTGATTGATCGAACTTATTTTCACGAAACTGCAAAATATCGAAGCAGCAGAAACTCAAATTTTTTCCTAGGGAAAGAATTCGGTTGTCCGTTTCTGTTGCTTCGGTATTTTCAGTGTTATGGTGGAAAGTTACCGGTTGGATTCAGGTAAGTGTGCGATTGTGTGGATGTGAGTGTTAGGGTGATTTAGGTGAGTTAGGGTTAGGGCTCGGGTTAGGTGTGTGTGCGATTGAGTGGACATGAGGGTTAGGGAGTATTTAAGTGAATTAGAGTTAGGGAGCGAGTGAGGTGAGTGTGCGATAGTGACGGACCTTAGGGTTAGGGTTTGGGTTAAGGTAAGTGGGTAGTTAGTGGTGTGTGCATAGTTTAGTGTAAGGTTAGGTATCAGATTTTAGGTGTATGTGTGTGGATTTCTGTTTGTTTGGTGTGCTTGTGTTGTGTGTATGTGTTTTGGATCAGCGATTTCTTTCCCTGGGAAAAAAAATCACTGATCTGACAGTTCGAGATCGTAAGCTTTTGCTTAAATTAGGTCGATCAATCAGCGTTCGCTTTTTTAAGCGTTTGATGATATAATATAGACCCTTGAAACAGACTGTGCAAAGAATTTGCAGGGTGTCTAGAGAGGTTCAAGACTCTGAAGAAATAATATTGAAGGATCTAACTGCTAACATGTTGCCACTTAAGACGGGTACATTCTTAATAAGCCGTGATGAGTGTAAGAGAAGTACTCCACCAGCTGTCATACTTACAACTGTTAATAACTTACAAACTCTATGTTCCTGTGAAGTCGTTTTGATAGATGGAACATTCCCTTTAAACACCTGTGAGTGTAAGCAACTTTATACTGCCCATTGTAATTTACTATGTAATATTAAAGGTAAGGTATTTCCAGCTGTATACAGTGTTCTAATATTTAAATCTGAAGAAACATACAATTATTTTTGGAAGTTGTTATTGGAAGTATATGAGGAACATGGGTTGCTTTTTTAAACCTGCAATAGTCTTGAGCGATTTTGAAAAGGCATCAGTTAATAGTGTGAAATGTAATCTTCCTGATTCCTGTGCATTAGGTTGCTGGTTTCATTTTTGTCAGATAATTTGATGGCAGGTGCAGAAACTGAGGCTTGCTGTCCAGTTTGGTAATGATATCCACTTTGCTTCTCTCTGTAAACAAACACCATCATTGGCGTTTGTGCCCCCAGATGTTATGCTAACATTCCATCTTAATGAGAGTAATGTGCCTGCTTATGGTAAACTATTATGTGAGTTTTTTAAAAGTAATTACTTATTGGGCAGGCTTCGGAGAAGTGGCATGAGGCATGCCTTTACAGAGCATATTCCACAGTTATTTGAAGTAGCATTTTGGAACCCGTCGCATACATGTACGAAGGGATATCCACACACTCAAAATAGTGTTGAGGGGTGGCATAGGAGGCTGAGGAGTTTGCTTTGGAAAAAGCAATTGATTTTACATGATGTGCTACACGTTATATGCCTGGAACAGAACCATGCTCAAGATATGAGGGCTAGAATGATGAGTTGTTTACCTTCCTCGTCAAAACATAGGCATCTTGTTGATAGGGAGGAGGTTTTTCTGAGACTTCTTCAAAAGTGTAATGACTTCACTCCAGAAGATTTTGTGGAACTTGTAGCTGAGCATTGCAGCTTTTAGAATGTGAATTATATCTTTCAGTTATGCTATCTGCTAGCAAGCATTTATATGTTTGAATGATTGCACAGTTCTAAGTGGTTTCACAGATATTCATACCAAAGAAACAAGGTGTTTAAGCGAGTGTGTTGGGTGTACTGCAATACTTTCAGCATGTACTGTTTACTTTGATGGAGAATTTTGAAGGACAGTTACATGACACAGGAATTGATTACGATGTCATTATCATTCACATACCGGTTTGCATGTTTAAGGTTGTTTTACGTCTTTAATGGTTTGGGACGGCCGTTGCACAGTGCATGGAACTTCAGCAAGTTGAAAAATGCAAAAAAAGCACCTGTCGACATTATCATCGACAACTGAATGTCGACATCAATTGTCTATCTTTTTAACTAAATAATATGCAGGACATCAAATGCGTCAATATTACCATCGTTCAACCACTTTAATATCGGTATTTTGATAGTAAACCGTATTTGACAGAGATCTATGGTATGTAAGACAGAATAACATTAATTCATCAAAAGAATGTTTTATAAGTGCAAAATGACACAAGTTAGTCATGCTGCTATCTTCCTAGCTGAAGTTTTTGGTAAGATGCTAGTAAGTGTTCCACATACTTCTCATTTTTTCAATGGTATAGAGAGGTGGTATTCTACAGTCTATAAATGGAAGATTGAGAATGATGGTTATGCTGTCTTTAACCAAGTAAAGATGGAGTTGTAGTTGACCATTTACTTTCAAATTTCCTCACCAAGAGAATCCAGGGTCTCAAAAATCTACCGTACACAAATAGGCTAAAAGCCCTGTCCCTCTACTCTGTTTCATACAGACTCCTCAGAGGTGACCTCTGTCTGGCATACAAGGAGATCTCGGACCCTGCCTTGATGGAATTGCTGCATATCTGCAAATTAAGCTCCACTCCAGTAACCTGCACATGTGGCTTCAACATGGTCTGTGACATCAATAGGACTTTTTGGCAGGACAGATTTGTGTCCCAGAGACTCCCCCATCTATGGAATAGACTCCCTCTCCAAGTCAAGGAAAGTACCTCTTTACCCCATTTTTAAGCAAAGCCTGGATAGCTGGATGGGAAATAGAAAATACATCCCTGGGATTCCACCCATGTCCCCTGTTGGACAGGGGCATCGGGTGATAATTTGTCTATTCATGGGCTAAATTGTTGGCTAGGCTTATAAGGGCCTCAGGGCCAATAGCCTAGTAATGTCCTATGATCCTATTTATTTTCATCAGCAAACAGAGAGATGGAGGGCTTCTGTGTTTCACACCTTAAAGTGCCACTGGAATGATAATAATCTAGTACTTACATTTTATTATTTTGGTATCCATCATGCAAATGTGGTGCCAGTTGGTATCGACTTTGTGCAAAGGCTAAGCAATGTAAGAACTATTTTGCATGTCAACTCCTGCAATTTTTCATGATCTTTGTAGGTGAAACAAATATGGCTGGAGAAGGTGAGGGAAGTGTTCCTTTTAGACCACATAGGCAGACAGAGGTGAAGGTCAAATATTTTTCTGGACATCCTCCAGTAACAGTACAGGTTGAGATCCCTGCAGGGAGGCTGTACCAGGTGTTAGTATAAGGCTGATGGTTGGAATAGTTTGGCTAAGGCTGTCACCTGTGCTACTAGTATCCCAAGCATGGGGAAACAGTGCTGTCATCACTACAGTCACTTGAGTAGACACACTCTTTACCTTCTTAGCCAGTGGGAGGCAGAGTAAAGTCACCTCAGTACTTTAAGTATACATCCTTTCACTAATCAAAATACCCTGTCAATTTATGCCAGCATACAATCTTTCATTATACCTTTTTATATCTCCAGTCCTGCAGAGATTGAAAGGACAGAGAGATGCCTAGTAGCAGACTACAACACCTAAGAGGGTACCATGCAAAGTATATGTGCTGCTGTGAATGATATGTCTGTTTGCATACTAACATTTGTAGTAACTCTGTAGAACTTCTATGTATCAGTATCACATTTGTCAGTACTGGCATTAGTAGTGTAGCTGGGCAGGAGGAAGAGAGGCAACTGCCCTGGGCACAGTGTTGGGAGGTGTGATCGGCCATCCATCATCCTGATCACTCTTTAGTGCAATACCAGCTGTGAGGGCAAGTTACAGAAGTGAGGCTTGAATGGGTGGGGTAGGGGTGTTGTGCATTTGGCCACCTGACTGGTGTGTCAGTGGAAGGAATGGCCATTTTTGTGGGGGGAGGGGTGAGTTGGGTACTCACAGCAAACATTCTACAGGTTTTGCAGAATGTTATTTTTTTTCTTTTCTCTTCACTTGAAGAGCTGAGGGGGTGGAACAGTAGTTCATGGGAATGGCACAGTGCGCTGGTTGAACCATCTACTCTTCTGACTGTCATAGCTTAATCAAATTCTGTTGTCATGTCAGAGTGTATTTATGTGTCATCCCAGACATATGAAGGCACCACTACAAAGTCCATATGTGCTTGACATATTCATTGTGCTATCAGCACATTTCTTTTGTATATATACAGTTCTATTCTAGGCAGTACTGAAAACAGCATCACTGGCCAGAAGCACAGACATGCTTTCATGATAAATATCTCCTACAGTTTGTATGAGCTTATGTCAGATTGCATGGGAAGATGGCTTTGGGCTTGTCACTTCCCAAATGTAATACTCAGACAGGTAGATGCCATGTTACAAGTTTATTTTGCTTCACTGAGTGAGTTTCTACATAGCTAAGAATGAAATTACACTTGTTTTTGTATGTCTCTTCTCCCATGCTTCTTCTTTTGCTATACTCTCTTTTTCATATATTTTTCTCTGCCCATTTCTGTAACTATGATGTGCTGCAACACAGTGACCTGGACTGACCACAAAGCATAGCCTGTCATCCCCAAACAAGTGGGAGCAGCAACACCACCAGTCACCTAGCAGATCTTGGTTCCAATCTACCAGAGTTGCCTCCACACTTCCTGCCCTACCTGTGCCACCAGTGCCTAGTAGTCTTGCACCAGTGGGTGGCACATTAGTACCAGTCAGTGGCAGTGAAGGTGTAAGTGACATATTTGTCACCCATCAGGAACTGGCAGAGCTTGGGAATGGAGGTAATAGACAGGAAACTGGATGCCTGCATTGGCTGTGTACAGGCCTTGCTTCAGCAACTTGAGTTACATTCCTGCACAGCAGTGTCTCCATCTTCTGAGGCAGGACCTAGTGGTGGCAGCTCTTAGAGTGATGAGGTATCTGCCACTGAGCCTAAGCTGACAGTTGTTGCATCTCCAAACAACTAGTCCTATCCCACAACACTTACCCCCTTATGTTCCCAAATATTTCAGTAATGTAGACATGACTGGCTACAATTGCTCAGCCTAAAAATTTTTGTTGTTGCCTGACAAAATAGTGTTACTTTTGTTAAATACAAATAGTCGATGAAGGTCGACAGCAGGGTTGAGCTAAGAAGTTGCAAGGTATGCTCACCTTGTGTCCTATCATCTAACTGCTTTACCTTTTTGTCTCTGTCCTAAACTGCCATTTCCAACCTTTAATCTGGTCAAATAATATTAATAAACCAAACACTTGCCCAGAAAGGATGTATACATATTAAAATCATCTTTCATGAGCCGGATATTGCATGGAAGTTGGCACAGCAACATCAATGTTTGTGTGCAACCACAGCAAAACAACACTTCACATCCTATACCAGAACTGAAGGAAATCCTTGACATGCACAATGGACTTTGGTGCATGTCAAGTAATAAGGAAATACAGTAGTGCAACAGCTTTTATTCAATGTATTCATGATGTGATGAGCCCATTTTCAGTGCAATGGATACAGATTTCTAATCCCCTGCAAGTAGAATATTGTTTTACAATATCAAAAAGGTCATATGACAGTATCCAATACTCCTGCAGATTTTATACCCTTCCCTGAGTGCTTCAGTGACGACTTTGGCTGATGCTGTGCTTCCTGCTTGCTTTACTTTAGAGAAGTTCTCAAAGTTTTTGGGGTTAGGTGGGGGACTATTTATATATTTATGTCAAGGGAGACCACTTCTTGATTTGATCTTAATAGTGAGGACATCACAGTGGGGTGGGAGCATACCTATCAAGCTCTCAGAGTACGAAATCTGGAGAAAGCCATAACAAAAAGTGGGACAAAGGGCCATAAATAGGGACAATTTTAAAATATTGCTCTTATAAACTTAGAAGGTTGATACAATCATAGGTTTTTCATTAGCATGACTTTTCTAAAGGGTCTGAAGTCTGAAACTGAAATGTCTGTCATTATTTTCTAACTTCAATCTTTAATGATTTGCTACTAATTTGCCAGAAAACCACAATTTTATGAAAACTGGACCAAAAATCTGGACATTCTGCAAAACTTTGTACAGTTGAGAGGTATGGGCAGGGGGGTTGTCTATCTTATATTTGTAATTATCAGATCTAGGATATTTGTTCCCCTAACAGGACTGCAGACTAGCTGCTCCAGGGAATTTGCATTTACAAAGTCAAGAATTCTTTGGGCCTGCATGTTAGTGGTTGTATATGCTTCACAATTAATGGAGGGGTAGTTAAAATCACCCATGACTATAGTACTGGGCTGGATGGTGAACGATTCTAGTAACTTTAGGTATGATGTGTGGGTTTCCTGGTTCATCGTGGGAACATGTAGCTAGCAAGAATATGGCAATGGATTTTTCCCATAATTAGTTGGACATGGAGTAGCTGAAGCATGTCAGAATGTTTGACCAGCCTTGATATATATTTATAATGTATGTTGATAGACACACCTCCACCTTTTGCTCTTTCATGTTCAGTGGGTGGTTGAAATGTATGAAAGGCATTATAGCCATGCACTGCCTGAGTGCTTTCCATGGCTTTGAACCATGTTTCAGTAACTGCACAGATGTCAGCCTTCTCCAGGTTGAGGAAAGCTTGCAGGGAGTGCAGTTTTGTGATGAGACCCCTACATTGTGCAGTAACACCTTTAGCTTGTCCCAAGTAGCTTTTGTTATGTTGGATGGTTTTCCTGCATGGTAATGCCTAAGAAGGCACTATAGGTGTGGATAATGTTTTAGCCAGTATCCAAAAGTCTAAAGGTGATAGATGAAGACCATCCCTGGCAAAGCTGAGTGGCCTGTAAACCATATCCTCTCAGGCCAACAAGATTGGGACCCTTTTGGAATGACACCAGTAACTAAGAAAATTGCTAAAGTTGATTATTTTCTTCTGGCATTGTGGCATTATCCTTGGAGATGGTAGAATTCTGCTCAATGCTAGGCACATACAAGCCTGTGGCACCTATTCTGAGAATTTGATCATAGTTCAAGGAGGTACATCTCGGGTCATTCATGCCCACATGGACTATGACTGAGTCATACTGGTAAGTTGGGGTAGGTGACCTCAGTGCTTGTGTGATTTGGTGGATCCTGGCTCCTGATGGGCAACTAACTGTAACCTTCTCCTTACCCAGTCTAGTAAGAGGGGCATCAGTATGTCTCACAATGGAGTCTCCTTTGACGAGAATACTGGGTTGTGGAGTGTTTCACCTTTTGGCCTTGGTAGTTGAGACACAATGAAATGTGGCTTTATGTGTTGTGATGGGAATTGTCTAGTTTGTGTGCATGTGGATTTTCTGAGGACTGCACCTGAGGTACCTCCACATATGTGGGTCTAGGTTTGTGGTTCTTTATAGGTGCAGTGAGTTGCTGACAACTTGTTTGCTGCTTGTTGTGTCTGTATTTGAGAGCCCAGCCTCCAGTGTCAATGTGTAACTACATCTCTCACATACTGCATCTGTCTGTTCAAGAATAAAGTAGTTGTCTTGTTCTCCAATCCTGTTCTCATTTCCCCTGAAATGAAATATTTCAAACATCATTGTGTACATTATGGCAGTGACTTTGGTACTGTCTAACAAACTGCAGATATGGAGTCATCTAGTATTGTTGAGCTAAGATGTTGAGATATATGCTCCTATACCAAGTTTGTCCTGCTCATTCTTTATTAGCTCATCTTGTGTTATACCCTCTGTGTACCTCCCCTTTTCATCTCTCATGCTCCCATTCCAGTCTCCAGCCAGTTCCAAAAATAAATATACACAACATGCACATAGCCAGAAAAGGGCAAAATGATGACAGTTAAATGGAATAGTTTTATCCCAGCTGTTCAGATGGCTCAGTGTACTCATGAAATGATCTCTACATTGTCAATGTACTAGGTAGGGTGTTCGGTTCCTATGTGGGTTGTATGCTGTTTTACACTGTTCTGTATCCACACTGCAAGTCTGCTACAGACTTCTGACATGCATCATCTTAATGATATGCTAAAGCCAGACAGTTTCAGCGGCTGCCCTTGCTAATACACCACTATGAGGAGTAGGACTATGTTTGTTTGTTTGTCTTTCAGCTTTTCCCGGTAAGGGGTCGCCACAGCAGAATGCTGGTCCACTAATGATTGACAGTAGATTTTTATGAAACGCCGAGATACCAGCTCGATGCTCAACCTTCAATGAAGGCACACCCATTTAAGCACGCATGTCTTTCGAACGCTACCAAACCGCAGTGAGGACATGCAGACTCCACACAGAAGGCACTCCCAAGCCCAGCCAAGAATTGAACTGGAGAACCTCTTGCTGTGAGGTAACAATGCTACCGCCGTACCACCATGGCATATGAGGAGTATGACTATGAAAACCTTAATTTCAAACACACGAATTTTTGTTTCCTCTTTATGCTATTACTTTGCCAAAATGTATCTGATGTCTCTCTTTTTACCACTTTCAGTTTGACAGCTTCATTGGCTCTACTTTCTAATGCATTGCTATGTATTATCTGAATATGAAATATATGGATTCATATCCATTGATATCTGTCGTATTTACCCACCTCCATTATACTCAGTCCTTATCTCCTCATCTTGTGTTGTCTCCACTGCTTGCCACCCTTTGCATCTCTTTCCTACATCCCTTACAACCTTTAATCTTATTAAAACTACATTGTCACACCTCATAATGTCCAAAAAGGGCGTATAAAAACAAGAATCTTTCTTCTCTGGTCATACTTTGCATGACAGTTGGCAAAGAGCAATTTATATCCTATGGCAAAAAAATTGAGGAAAAAATCTATAAAACACACTAAGCTTTTAGCATCAATCATGCGACATAGCTGATAACCAATGCATGACAACAAGCAATACTAACATAAGGTTAATGTAAAAGTTTCACTGTAACAGCTTTCATGGCTTACTGTAGTCACAAAGTGATGTGTATGTTGTCAATAGACTAGTGGGAGGGTTTTGATCCCAGAAGTTTTTTTGATCTAACACTCCCTTGAAATGTAGGTTTCTGACAATTTTACTATGCATTCTACTATGGCTTCACTTGCTGAAGTTTTCATCTAGACAATATCAGTTACGCAGACAGGGGTTCAATTACATTGAGACTGAACTTGTAGTAGTCTAAAAATCTGCATCATGTGCTAACATAAGGTTCACCTAGTATGTTTATGTAACAGTTTTGCAGTGGTATGTACACTGTCAATATACTGAGCTGTGTTTCACTTGACAGTTGTATATTTTACATTGTCAAGGTTTGACTTATTCAGTGTTCTAACATTCCCCGAAATGTGTTTTCCACTAATCTTTCCAGTGGTCCATGTTCTAGAGAATAGCAGTAATGAATGCAGGGGTTCAAATATGTTCAGATGTTGTACTCATTTGTTTCTGCCATCATGGTTTCCTTCCTCCTGAAATGAGTTTCTCAGACAACTGTACTGAGACTGCTTCTGTGGCATGCTTGATAATGCTAGAGAAAAGTAATAAAGACAGTGCTTCAAATTCTTTGGGGTTATATCCTGTGTTCCATTCCCTTGAAATAAACACTTTTATCACCAGGTTGTAAATTATTTAAGGGGTTTGGCAGTTCCTAAACATATATTCATATATGGTGACATTTACTATTGTTGTGATAGGAAGATGAGAAATATGGGCCACTACCCAACATCCATCCTTTTCACTTCCATCCCTTAAGAGAAAGGTCTGGAATAAGTTAGGAATTTTTTACACAAATACACCAACTTGTAGAACAAAAAGATTTATTTTATTTTTTAAAATTCAGACATTTATGAACAAAAGAAAGGTATCGCTGTAAAATATTGGTTTCTTCTATCTTGCTTTCAGGTGCTTTGGCTTTGTTTTATATTAGTGTTGATATAGACCTGGTTGAGATTTGTTTCAGCTTTTTTTTGTTTTTGGTTGTTATTTTATAAATTTGTCAGTACATTCAGTACCTGATAACCAAGATAAAACACTTGGCGACTTGGTTGTTATGTTTTCTGAAATGCAGAGATCTCTTGCAGCCTTAACCTAGGACTACGGTGGTAGAAATCAAGGCAATTTGGATGTTCTCTATGAGATAATTGATTCTTTGGATGGTGAACAAACTTTGGTCAATTTTAAGTAGAAATGAACACTTGTCCTTCAAGGATGTTGCCTCAGTACTGAACAACTACAACCCTTTCACCAGGGGATCCGAATAAGGAGGGGGACCCACAGTATTGCCAAGACAAAATTTAAAGGTACTATTAAATGACTTAAAAGGGGGCTCAAAAAATATTAAGCGACCCTTACCAAAATAAAATATTTTGAACATTGTCACTTAAAAATTGTACCAAAGGGCTTAAGAATGTTTAAAGCCCCTTATGGTGCCCTTATGGATAATCCTTTCTTTAAAGAATTAGTAGAATTTTTTAATAATGTTGGGCTAGAGTTTTTCAAAGTTTTAATACAACTATAACAATTTAAATACTATGAGAGACCAATTAGAGCAACTGGACACCAGAGTAAAGGAGATGATTAATACATTCACTGATTTTAAAATGGACTATGGAAGTCTACTGGTTTCATTAGACTGGTTTGAGAAGACTATAGTCTGAAGGAAACAAAAGAAAACTGAACAAGACATTTATGCTTATGAGAATGGTACAGCTTATATTATTCCTGGGAATTCTTACGTTGTATTACTAATGATCTGCACAGGTCCAACCTATTGTTTGTTACCATTGATGTGGTAGATCTGTTTTCTGTGATCCCACACGAGACTGGTTTGGCCTGGATGGAAGAGGCTCTCTGGGAATGTGCGGGGGCTACCAATAATGATGTACATTTGCTTCTTGAATTATTGGAGCTCGTTTTGGGTAATAATTATATATACTTTTGTGGCGAATATTTCCAACAGGTATCAGGTGTATCCATGGGAGCAAATTGTGCCCCCACCTATGCTGACATTATTTTGTCAGTATGGGAGAAAAAGTTTGTTTTTCATAGTGAATTTTCCAAATATTGGATTCACTATTCTAGGTTTTTGGATGACATCTGTATCTTTTGGATAGGACCCATTCATTGTATAGATGAGTTTGTATCTTACCTAGATTCTACAACCACATTTTTGAAGTTTACATACAACATATCAGCAGATCAAGTTAATTATCTAGATGTTACACTTTTTAAGGAAGCTTGTGGTTTCAGTTCATGTATTTATAGGAAGCCTTCCTTTTCTAACAGTTATTTACATTACAACAATTCACACCCTAAATTTCAAAAAAGGTCAATACTTAAGGGTCAATTTGTTAGAGTTTCACGCATGACATCGGATGATTCTCAATTTCAGGTTGAGGGCGACAAGTTGAGCTCCCTCTTTTTATATAGGGGATATCCCATTACCTTGATTAACACAGTCTGGGAAGAGGTAAAGCTAGCTAGGGGTACTAGATTTTGTCCCATTTTAGGGAAGAGCCGCACAAACAACCAAATTGGTTCCACTCACAGTCATTCCACTTCACTCCCTTGAAATGTATGTTTCTGACAATTTTACTATACATTCTACTATGGCTTCACTTGCTGAAGTTTTCATCTAGACAATATCAGTTACGCAGACAGGGGTTCAATTACATTGAGACTGAACTTGTAGTAGTCTAAAAATCTGCATCATGTGCTAACATAAGGTTCACCTAGTATGTTTATGTAACAGTTTTGCAGTAGTATGTACACTGTCAATATACTGAGCTGTGTTTCACTTGACAGTTGTATATTTTACATTGTCAAGGTTTGACTTATTTAGTGTTGTAACATTCCCCGAAATGTGTTTTCCACTAATCTTTCCAGTGGTCCATGTTCTAGAGAATGGCAGCAATGAATGCAGGGGTTCAAATATGTTCAGATGTTGTACTCATTTGTTTCTGCCATCATGGTTTCCTTCCTCCTGAAATGAGTTTCTCAGACAACTGTACTGAGACTGCTTCTGTGGCATGCTTGATAATGCTGGAGAAAAGTAATAAAGACAGTGCTTCAAATTCTTTGGGGTTATATCCTGTGTTCCATTCCCTTGAAATAAACACTTTTATCACCAGGTTGTAAATTATTTAAGGGGTTTGGCAGTTCCTAAACATATATTCATATATGGTGACATTTACTATTGCTGTGCTAGGAAGATGAGAAATATGGGCCACTACCCAACATCCATCCCTTAAGAGAAAGGTCTGGAATATGTTAGGAATTTTTTACACAAATACACCAACTTGTAGAACAATCAGATTTATTTTTTTTTTAAATTCAGACATTTATGAACAAAAGAAAGGTATCGCTGTAAAATATTGGTTTCTTCTGTCTTGCTTTCAGGTGCTTTGGCTTTGTTTTATATTAGTGTTGATATAGACTTGGTTGAGATTTGTTTCAGTTTTTTTTTTGTTTTCGGTTGTTATTTTATAAATTTGTCAGTACATTCAGCACCTGATAACCAAGATAAAACACTTGGCGACTTGGTTGTTATGTTTTCTGAAGTGCAGAGATCCCTTGCAGCCTTAACCTAGGACTACGGTGGTAGAAATCAAGGCAATTTGGATGTTCTCTATGAGATAATTCATTCTTTGGATGGTGAACAAACTGCGGTCAATTTTAAGTAGAAATGAACACTTGTCCTTCAAGGATGTTGCCTCAGTACTGAACAACTACAATCCTTTCACCAGGGGATCTGAATAAGGAGGGGGACCCACAGTATTGCCAGGACAAAATTTAAAGGTACTATTAAATGACTTAAAAGGGGGCTCAAAAAATATTAAGTGACCCTTACCAAAATAAAATATTTTGAACATTGTCACTTAAAAATTGTACCAAAGGGCTTAAGAATTTTTAAAGCCCCTTATGGTGTCCTTATGGATAATCCTTTCTTTAAAGAATTAGTAGAATTTTTTAATAATGTTGGGCTAGAGTTTTTAAAGTTTTAATACAACTATAACAATTTAAATACTATGAGAGACCCATTAGAGCAACTGGACACCAGAGTAAAAGAGATGCTGAATACATTCAATGAATTTAAATGGACTATGGAAGTCTACTGGTTTCATTAGACTGGTCTGAGAAGACTATAGTCTGAAGGAAACAAAAGAAAACTGAACAAGACATTTATGCTTATGAGAATGGTACAGCTTATATTATTCCAACTAAAAAGAATTTTACATCTACGATCCAGAAATTTACTGTTTCTGCAAATTTTACTAGTTCTAATGCAACAAGAGAGAATGATGTGGTTACTTTAAAACATCCTTCTGAGAACAGTAGAAGTGATGTCACACAGTTCAGTAATTCCATGGATCATGCAGGAAGGAACCACAATGATGGTAAGACAGCAGGTTTTTGCCACCTTCAAGTTTCCAATGCTGAAATACCAGAACTGCCACTTTATTCCCCCAATTCCATTTCTTGTGTAAAAGAAAGTGAACTTCAACCAAAAAACTCTGGTTGAGGGAGGGGGAAATTTACCACAATGCAGTAACAGAACCACAAGGACAAAATGATAAAGGATAGACATAATGTGAGTTTTAATACCAAAATTTAAACTTTGTCTGATGTAACATTAAATGAACACCATCTACATGTGCTAGAATATGGTTTAGCTTTATTCCTAGCCACAGAGCTAGCATTACTTGTAGCTTAACTGAACTCAAACTTTTTTCTAGGAAACTTAATTTGCAATATATTTTGAAAGACATTCATGTAAGGAGCATTCTTAGAAACCCTTCTGTTTTTAACCCAGTATTAACCTATACTATAAAGTTTATTCCGCGGTGGTGCAGCGGTAGCGTTGTTGCCTCACAGCAAGAGGTTCTCCCGTTCGATTCTCGGCTGGAGTGTGGGGAGTGCCTTCTGTGTGGAGTCTGCATGTCCTCCCTGCGGTTGGGTGGGCGTTCGAAAGACATGCATAAATCAGTGTGCCTTCATTGAAGGTTGAATGTCAAGCTGGCACCTTGACGTTCATGAAAATCTACTGCTAATCATTAGTGGACCAGAGTTCCTCTGTGGCGACCCCTAACCGGGAAAAGCCAGAAGACAACAACAACATTAACCTATACTACAAAGACATTTGAAATTCTTTTTGTGAAAATAAGTTGAGACAAGCTTTGTATAAAGAGTGCATAAACCTTTTTTTTAATTTAAGCCCAGAGCAAATGAAAACATTAAAATAACTAACAAATTACGAAATATTAATATTTATGAAAGCTGACAAAGGGAGAATTATGAATGTGGTACAGTATAATAGTGCTACTGAAGAAATGCTTAGCAATGGAGAGAAATAAGCAGTGACCAATGAATGTGAAGTACAGAAAAGTTATTCTTTTATCAGAGACTGTCTTTATGAAATGGCACGTAATGGAGACATGGATACTGTGTCATTTTCTTGTTATAGAACAAAAATACATAAGCCCAGCATGTCTGCCTTTTAAACCTATAGTGTCAATTTCAGAAAAAAGCACTGACGGTATTTCTTTATTTTCAGTACTAAATGCTTTGGTTCAGTAACTTCATCATGGCCTCAAACAGATGCCCTACGCAGACCGTCTCAAAAAACTACAGCTTTACTCCATCACATATCGCCTACTCAGGGGCGATCTCTGCCTAACATACAAAGCTACATCAAACTCAGAGCTGTTGGACATGCTGCATTTAAAGAAATCTCAATCCCTCCGAGCTACAAGCTCTATGGATCTAAACCTTGTCACCACAATAAACAGAACATGCTGAAGGGATAGATTCCTGTCCCAGAGACTTCCCATACTCTGGAACAGACTACCTATCTATGTCAAACAGAGCTCCTCATTAGCACTCTTCAAGAAAAATCTTGATGATTGGATGGGAAATGGAAAATTCACCCCAGGGATCACTTCTGTGGCTCTGCTCGACAGGGGCACAGGAAAATAATTTTCTTGGGTGGCGAAAGCCAGGGTACATTTTTTGGCTAGGCTTATATAGGCCCTAGGGCCAATAGCCTAGTACCTACCTATGAACCTATACATAAGGGACTCTTGGGATTTTTGAACAGCTTCAAAGAATTTATGGAGACATCAAAATAGCCCTTCAGTGATACTTATATTTGTACTGTGAACATAACATCCATTTTCACTTCTGTCCCTCAAGAGAAGGGTGTGGAATATATTAGGAATTTTTACACCAATATACCAACATGTTAAACAATCAGGTTTATTTGTATTGTTCTTTACTTGACATTTTAT
Organism: Protopterus annectens; assembly: GCF_019279795.1. Taxonomy (NCBI): domain Eukaryota; kingdom Metazoa; phylum Chordata; order Ceratodontiformes; family Protopteridae; genus Protopterus; species Protopterus annectens. Next base: position 663,299,019 of record NC_056743.1, on the reverse strand, counting down.
TGAAAAGTAATTTCTTTTTGTTTAATTCAGAATTTTATAAAGAAAAGAAAGGTATCACTGTGAAATACTAGTGTCTCCTGTCTTGCATTCAGGTGCTTTGGTTGCTTTATATTAGTGTTGACATACACTTGGCCGGGCTTTGTTTCAGTGTTTTTGTTTTTTTCCATGCTACTCATTTGTTACTGGCTGGCCTTGCATCCTGCCATCCTTCTCGCTTCCCATATTCATATCTGTCCTATACTCCCCTGTTGAACTTGTAATACTGACAACATGTAGATAGAAATGATAGACACAAGGTCAGAAAGGGTTTATAAAACAGACATCTTTCTGCAGTAATCAGTGCATAACAGCTGGCAGAGAGCAACATTGATAGCTATCTATAATCCATCTGGAATGGCACTTCACTTTCTATGGCAAAACTGATGAAAAAATCCTTGGGATGCACTGGTAGGTCACAGAAATTAAATAAATGTCACTGCGCATACCAATTTGATAGTGACACAAAGTGCAGTTAATGCCTTTATTCTAAATAATTCAGTGGCAAGTTGTGGTCGTGCAATTATTTCTACTGTGCAAATGAACTGGTAGGTTTTTCAAACACCCAAGAGTTGCATGTTGTTTTACAATGTTAGGCTTGCAGTCTGCACATATTTTACATTTCACCTGATATGTCTTTTATATGACTGTTTTTACTCTGACTGCTGTAGGAAAATGTAGATATAATGTCATGTGGTTTGCACTGATGGATGGACTCTCTTGATGTTTTCATATTTTCCTTTTTTTTAATGACATTCACATTATAGTATGAGTGTACTGCTCACATACTAATATTACCAGGACTGATGCGGGTTATTATAGCATGCTACTTAATTGTAAATCACCCTCTTGTGTTGATTTCACATTTTTGCACATTCGCATATTATCATACCACCTTCTCTGTTCTACTTTTCTAATATAATTTCTTGAGCTGATCCATTTGTACTTTTTATGTCCATCTCTATGGATTTTGTTACTATGCTGTTGTTGCTGTTGTATAACCCCTACTCCATTCTCAGATTTGCTCCCTGTGGGATGACATGCCAAACTGGTCTGTGTGATCAAATCAAGTTAATATTATCAAGAAACTAGGATGCATGTACTATGTCATATCCAGGAATAGGTCCCACCCTGTCCCTCCAGCAGTGCCTCATAGGTGCTTTACTGTATGCATGAGTAGGAATCCAGGATAACTATATGGAAGTAAATGTGTAATTCATTTAAAAAGGCTGCATGTGATAGGGGAATGATTATTAAATTTATTGTTAATGTACAGTGCTACTAAATAAGTCATATGTTCTGTAACAGTTTTGTAATAATGCCTACTCCAGGCAGTTAGCAGGAAAATTCCAAAGTGTATAATGACACATACAGCAGTGTTAAGTAGTTTGCCTGTATTTAAGATTCATGTTTGTTTCTCTCTCATCGTATAGCCACGGTGGTGCCGCTGTTAGCGTTGTCACCTCACAGCATGAGGTTCCCCTGTTCGATTCTCGGCTGGAGCACCTTCTGTGTGGAGTCTGCATGTCCTCCCCTGTGGTCAAGTGACATTTAAAGATATGCAGGTAGGTGCATGCGTGAATGGGTGTGCCTTCTTTGAAGGTTGGGTGTCGGGCTGGCAACTCGGCACTGTAAAAAATCCACTGCCAATCATTAGCGGACTGGAGTTCTGCTGTGGTGACACCCAACCGGGAAAAGCCAAAAGACATTAGTTTAGTTTGTTTCTCTCATCATGGTTAAAAGTAAAGTGATAAGAAATGTAGTATATGGTTGCAAACAGCACCCAACCCTACGTGCATGCATGTTGTCAGGGGGGGGGGGGTCATTATCCTAATTATCCTATTCCTACAGCATAACTACAGAACTAATGATACATGTATTTATGTACATGCATGCTTTGGGGGGGTTATCATATTCCTATAGTGCAGGTGCAGTACAGGTGGCAGCTGTCTCTATGTACCTGCATGCTCTAGCAAGAGGGTCATCATTATATTCTTGCAGCATACACTCACACAGTGAGTGTCACCTGTGCTTATATGTTCACATCTTCTGGGGGAAAACATCATTATTCCTACAGCAGCTGTACAGTACAGGGGACACCTGTACCTGTGTGCATGACCGGATTGGGGAGGGATCACCATATTCCTACAGAATAAGTACAAAATGAGTGGCAGCTGCACTTGTCTGTCTGCATGCTCACAGGGGATCATTGTCATATTCCTACAACATAAGTACAGGACAAGTGGCAATCACCCTTACAGGTGCATGTTCTGGGGGCAAAATCATCATCATCATCTTCTTACAGCATAAGAAAAGAATGAGCGACACCTGTCCTGTATGTGTACATGTTCTGCGGGGAGGGGGCATCATCATATTCAAACAGCATAAGTATAGGACACAAGCTTTGCAGCTGTGTCTGTATGTGTTTATTAATCATCAGTGTAATGTACTGTTTGACAAACACACTACTCTCTCCTCCCAGAAAGTCATAAGAAACAGATGCATCACAGGATTGTAGTCTGTTAGATCAATACATAAAATAAATGTTCACTTATGATGTTTCAGCAAAAGGTTACTTTGGAATGTTAACAACAAACTCGCACATATGCAGTTTGCTGAACCACTCGGCATCTTAAATGGGTACAAACACTTGTCATTACTGCACACTGTGACTCCTTTTTTTTTTTAGCAGCCACGTGTATGGTTGTTATCGTTATTTTTACCACATTATAGTCATCTGAACTAGCAGAGATCTATAAATATATGATCCAACATGATGAGTCTTAAGCCTTCTTTAAGATGAAAAAAAATCAATAACAATTCCAGTTGCTTTAACAATTTTATTGTGCAGTATCAACATCTGACAGGAAACTGACCTAATCCATGTTATCAACTTTTTTGGTGCAATTGCCAGTGTCGCCCAAGAAATGCATTTCTAAAGCATCGAAGATTTGTACTAGTTCACTAATGAATTAGTATTTCCAAACCCAAACTTATCTGATTTATTTTCAGCTGACTGGATCACTTCATTCCCATCTTGTTTATTTGTGATAATGTGCCCTTCAAAGAGCAAGGACATAAAAATAAAGTAAGCATTGTCTTTCATGGCGGCATATCTTTTAAAGCTGCAGCTTCAGGGCAAGTCAACAAACAATTTGAAAAAAAAAAAGGCTTTATGAATCTCCAGTAAAATAATGCTCACTAGCATGCTATTTATATACTTCAAAATTCATGTGGAACATCAGAAAAGAAGCGGCATAACAAATGATACTCATGAATATAAAGCTTCCCGAATGATAAAGCCTCTGCACTTGCAGGAATTTCTTTTATTTGCTTTGATTGTGCAGTAATGTTACCGTGTCAGTAAGTAGCCTTGAAAGCAGCCGGGGACTGATAAGGCAAATGTGAATCTGGAATACCATATACATTTTTACTGCAGAGCCTTTTACCATTATTTCTTATGAATCTATAAAACTCAATGACTGCAAAATTAAATGCAGTCTATCAAGGTAAGCCTGCATTCACAATTCTGCAGCACCCCTTTGATTTACTGTGCAACGATACACTTGTTTGTTGATATATCTATATATATATATATATATATAAATATACACACACACACACACACACACACACACACACACACACCATATGTTTAACCTTAGAGCCTTAAAAATCATAACACTGACTCAAAAAATCATAGCAGTGGGTCGGAAAGAAATGCACTTTCCTATTTTTCAGAAGAATCTACAGATACTATACCCCATGCAGTTAGTGATAAGAAATCTTTGCAAAGTCTGGCTTCAGTTACTTGATAATGTATGCATTCTTAAACTGTTCTAATGCTATGAAGAAAATGTATACATTTAGGACAACCAAGGATAAATTTGCAGATAAACATGAAAGTGCTAAGCTTAAATCATAGCGGTTGAAAGATATGATATTATTGTAATAAAGGCCTTTATAATGGGAAATTGTCAGCATGCCTGAGAACCAAGATGAGTGCACTGAAAGTAATAAACTGCATGCTTTTCATGTAGAGTAACATATATTAAAGAAACTCACTTATTTTAATCTTTGTAATAAAAAAATGTTTGCGAGTATATTTAATGTGAAGCTCAAGTAATGCAAAATTATAAGCAAAATGAATACTTTTCAGACTGTAGTGCTGCCTGAATTGCTGTTCTTGTTGTCCCTTCTATCTTATACAGGTGAACAGTGTAGCAGTATATTTTACTGATGTCATTTACTATGCAGGGGGGCATAATTCACCCACCCCTCAAAGATGAGCATTAATACTATAAAGAGATGAAACTCTATTGCATAATGAACATGAAAAGCTATTGGAAAACCAAGTTGCTTGCTTTATCAACATTAAGTCTACCATTGCAATTAAAAAAAAATAGGTCATGGTTCTAAACTGATAGATACACCCATTTATTTGGGAAACATTTGGCACAGAAAGCTGCTTAATATGCTAACAGAGCTACAATTGCAAGACTAGTTTCCAAACACAGCACTCACTTTGATGCAGAGCTGAACATGGTTTTCCTTGCAAAATAAATGTAATATTTGCCTGGGATTGGTATTAAGATGGGATTCATTCCCATCTTGTGAGGCTTGATTCTGAAGGTGAAATGAAGTCCAATTATTTAAAGGCTGAGGCCAGGAAGGAGTAAAGATTTGTGCAACTATGTCTCTCAGCATTCAGTCAAATAGAAAACTAATATTTGAATGATAAGATGACTAGAATAAAAATGCAGTCTAAAGGTACTAACGTTTAACATTTAAAATGCTGCTTATTGTTTAAAAGGCTAACTTTGAAGTCTTTTTCATCATGTAGGCTTGGAATTTTTGGTCAGAGCATGTGACTGATCATGTGGGCTTGGAATTTTGTGGTCATAACATGTGACTAAGCCAGATGTTATGCAGAATTTACCTCCCAGCTAAGTCACACAATCCACAAAGTTGACTGGGAATGCAGATCAAATACATAACTCTTACAATGACATGATAAATATTAACCTAGTGCACTGTGTGTTTCATGGCATGAAATTCATGAAACAGAACATATGCTTCCAAGGGTATGGAAGTAACACAAGAGCTGACTTCCAGTTTTAAATGGGATGAACTTTACTCTGTGAAAAAACAACTGCAAAAGATTCATGACATGAACTAAAACTTCAGTTTTTAGAAAATTTGTGAAAATCCCAAATGACTGTGGATGGAAGTTAAATGCGGTTAGTTATGCTGACATATGACCTTGTTAGTAACTATTGGGGGTCAATTCTATTATGCTACATGTCACATTGGTACTAGCTTCCTCACTTCTTATCTGGTAGTACAGCCATTGCTGAAAATGTGATTTCAGCCTTAATGTCTACTGCTAATATTATCTTGTAGCCTGTATGCTATCTGGTCTGGTACTTTGTGATCTTTAATCTGCTACTTTTGCCTTGCATTGCATGGTATACTTTGGCACCTATTGCCTTATTTGGAGAGCACTTGCAAGCATCCCCCCATCTACTGTCATCTATGCTTTTGCCTTCCTGTGTTGCCATATGACTCCAGTCTGTAGTTGAGACCTTACAGGCACTACTTGTCCATCCTGTCTGGATGCATCCCTCCACTGCACTGCCTACTTCCTGTGAGTATCTGTGATGCATTCAGTAAAACACAATCGATATAAGGATATCTGTGCACATGTTCCATGTAATTTAATATCATATCATAGTGTTTAAATATATATTCTAAGCATAAACCATTACATTTTACTCATGCTATGTCTCTTAAGCCAAAGTCATTGGCAATTGCTCTACATCATAGCTAATTCTATAGCAAGGAACACATTTGTTGTGAGAGATGGTACCACTGTGTCATTTGTTGCATTCCTCCTATGTGATTTTCATATGTCTGATATGTTAAACTAAATCTTGTGAGAAAGTGGGTTACCTTCAGCTAAGACACACTGTGTGAAGTCACATAAAGTCCACACATTTCATCCATTGACAGATGGATTTATTTTTTCACTTACTGTCTGCCACATATACATATAATCAACAATATAGAAGTTTGAATCACATTATCCTGCCCTTCCATTATGGAACAATCTGGATATTATATGATAAAGATCATATCAGCCCACCAAAAAATAATACTAATCATATGTATGATACATGCAAACATAGTGTATTATATGTGTGTGTACCACAAATTTGGCATGAATGCCCACATCTACTCTTATCCCAGTCCAAGTGCAATAGTGCAGTATGTATAACTCTTCTAACTCCTAACTTGTTAGTAATATACCATTTCTTAAATATGCTATAAATATCAGCTAAGCCTGGTCAATCATACATAGATTTCAAATAGATTGTTACAGCATTTAGACTAAGGACATACAAGAACACAAATTCATCAAACTTATTATCAAATACTTCTTCCCCAATGCAATTATTAAACTTAGTTTTAGAACTCCCAATATTAGACACTAACCTGATTTCAGTAGGTATACTTTTCCATAGTCTAGGCATAGTTTGAGTAATAAAATTACTTCTTAATCTGGTTCTACATTGAGAAATATCAAAATTAATATCACATCATATATATTATTAGAAATATAATTATAAATTGCTTGAAGTAATTCACAATGAAAGTCTATATTCACAAACAACTTTTCCCCTACTATATCTATAATGAAATGTACATACATTTCAAACTCAACACATTTTATAATAAGGTAAGTATTAAACAGAAGGTATCCTTCTAAACTTTCTCTGAACAGATACAAGTACATCAAACTTATTTTTGTTATATAACTCACTCAAGCCTAAAACACCTTTTTTGCATATTCAAGTTCAAATCCATACTGCCTTATGGCATCCACAACTTTTTTGGGTCTGGCTTCTTCAACTAAGTGACTTACCAGCTATTAATAGACAATATTAGAAAGGGCAAGGTGTTACTAACAATCCAGGATGTCCTGCAGAGGAGAAATTAATTTTTGTCAAGTGTTATTTATATTTTCAAATTTATGTTTGTATTTTCATAACTGAAAGAGCTACATGTTATTGAGGTATATGGTGTGAAACACAAATTTAGGAAACAGCATAACGCACTGCAAATGCTGACTTATATTACACTATGCTGGAACTATTACTTGTTGTTTGCTAGTAATTATGAAAATAAGCAATATTTCCATGTGTACTTAATATTTCAAAAAACAACTGACATGCACACTGTTGCATGGCATTATGTGAAACCTTAGATGTTAAAGAAAGCAATCACTGACATTTGCACTGTAAGCTGCACATCTTGACATATTCATTATTTTTTTTTTCAAATTATGTAATTAAGCATATGTATTCATATTTCTTTAACTATCACAACAAACATGCATAGAGGAACTTCTTGTTGTCATGTTAAAGTTTTTATGTCTGGGTAACAAAAATATTTCAGCAGTATATGTCTAGGTTATAGGTCAAGATATGGAAATTTGTGATCATTTACAAAAATATAATTTGGGATTTATGTGCATTATAATATATTACTTTCTTTATTGAAAATACCATGGATGCACTGACTAGTATCACTATAAAGAACACTTCTTACTGATAGCATTGCTATTTAATTCATTCATAAGTTTTAATAGCTTTTATTGTTCACAGAATATTTAAATTTGTTTATCTTATGCTTAAGTTTATTTTTCACAAACTGTAGAATGCAAGATGCCTGTAGGTTGCTAGAGGTGTGACATTACATAACACATGATTATTAATGATATAAACAGAATGTATTACCATATTGTAGAATAGGGTGAATATAAAGTGTATATACATGCAATACATCTTTTCATTCCACATAGATAAATATTTAAAAATAAGACCCATTAAAGGTAAACCTCATTTTCTTATCTAAAGAAATAAGTATACCCAGGTCCTTGTATTGATTAGTTTCTTCCCAAAGTACATTGTTTATAAACAATGTATGGACTTAATCTTGGCTTAGCAAGGTACATCATTCTGCACTTTTCTAAGCTGAAATCCAAACCAATCTCCATGGCCCGTAATGAAAATTGATTTAAAAATGCAGCTATAGATGCAACAGATCCTTTAATGTGTGGTATGAATGCTATATTACAGTCATCTGCATACTTAGATTGTCAAACAGTTTACTAATTGGGCTAGTACATAATACTACATTAAATAACAACAGGGCAAGCACAGAACCCTGGGAACTCCAGACAAAAGAAAAATGGAATTAGGTTTACAGTATGTCCTTTAACTGCTCCATACTGATAATGTTCAGACAACCAGCTAATAACCTAATTAATCAAACATGGGTTATGACAATAGTTCTTCATAGCTGCTATTACTGATCTATTAGAAATGGTGTCATAGGCTTTGGCTAAATCAATATAGATGACCTCAGTCACTAATAATTTGGCAATTGCCCAAGTAACTTGATAATAAAATTCCAAAAAATTGATGAGTGCAGATCTCCCAGGGATAAAACCACATTGTTGAAAATCATGATGCCCACTATGATATATTGGGTCTAAAAGAAGTTTTAGCAGTACTCTTTTAAAACATTTACATATAACCGACATTCAACTTATAGTCTGCAATGTCTTAAATCATTCTTGTCCCCTTATATACATATTGGATTTATTATAGATTGTTTTTTTGACTAAGTGTACTATACAACACTGAAGTGTAGTACTAAAAAAGTATTTGGAAGGAATATGGAAAAAATTTACAAAGAAAATTTCTCGGTTAAAAATATCTTCCATATCAAGCTAGATTAGAAATTTTAGTTTTTTTTTAAAGTTATTGGTTTATGCAAGAAAAGTTGTGTCTGACTTATCAGGCATTAAGAAATGAGGAGCTCTGAATAGTACTAAACACTGAGCTTATGGATTCTGTTCAAATTACTGATGGGTGTAACTATTAATTTAAAATCAAAATATGTAGAATTGCTGCTAGATCAAAGTCTGTATCCCATTGTATGGTATGTGAAACCAACTCTCTTGATTAATTAGACAGTATGAATCATTGTATCTATTTAAATACATCTCGATAACTGGGTTGATGCAATGGTTTATACATATATATTGGAGTCTGCTTTTTGATTGAAATTTTGCCCCAGCACAGTTTTTAAGTATTGAAAATTTGAGTGTAATACTAATACAATATTTTCTTTTAGACCAGAAATCTGCAAAGTTGGTAAATTATGTGGTCCCATGCAAGCTTTGTTACTTGTTTTAGTTACAAATTTATAAATATTATTACAGGGTAATTTACATTTGCAGCTCATAAGGAGCTAAATCATTTGATAAATTCTTAGATTATAAGAACTTATTAAAATCCTGTGCAATAATAATTGGGTAAAAGATATCACCATGTTTAAATATGGATGAAACTGAGGTAGTATTAGAATCGACTAAGTTGATCTAATTATAAACATGTTTTTATTTGCAGATGTAGATGAAACGTAAGTGTCATGTGTAATTGTTTTTTTTAAATGTACATGTTCTAGTTCTTGCATTTATTCTTATTTTAATTTAGGGTTAGCTGGTTTCTTCTAGTTGTAAAATAATCTTTTCTTTCTGTTATATAATTTGTATGGTTCATTAGTGCACCGATGTTGTAGTTTGCTAGACTTATTTTCTTCATTACATGGGACATCTTCCATAGCATTGCAAAGAATGTTTATTCTGATTCAGAGTAACCCACCCATCTGCCCCCTTAACTGAGTTCTCATTACATTTAACAGTAGTTAATTTCTTCTTAATTTTTTTTATAAATGATTCTATGAAACTTATAAATCAACATAGGCTACAAAAAAGTTCAGGTTTAATTGTGATCCTAAATGTAATAGAAAAGTGATCAGAATTACTTAAATAAGTCAAAAGTGGCCAACTTTTAACTAAAAAGGTAGGATAATCACTAAAACATCTAAAACATCTTTGCACCTAGTAGGCTTATCACAGAGTCATATTATATAAAAATAAACAATCCAAAAATTCAAATTTTAATTCAGCATTATCTTAAGATCACCCACACTTCACACAAGGATGCATACTCTTTGAGCTATATGACTATGAATCTTAGTCCTGACCCACAAGTTTGTGAATGAAGTACTGGGTAATCAATTTAGAGAGTACATGCAATAATCTGAAGGGGCAGCTACTCTGTTATTTCCTTTTAGTGGCTTAACCTATTAAATGGTGACATAGTTAAGTGGAGCAACTGACTCATGATAGACTTGAAGGCCTGGAGAAATGGCCAATAACATTAGAACTGGAGGGACTACAGTACCATATCCCCTTCTCCGGTGCTGGACCAAATTGTTGGGATGTTATGTAATAATAAGGATCAGAACATTTGCACTACTTTACCCTCTCATGTTAAGAAACAAACCACACAAGCTACAAGAGGACATATTATAGGTCTATTTGATCTTAATGAAGACACTGTACCACATGAAACACCTTCTTCTTCTTCTTCTTTAAGCTTTTTCCCAGTTAGGGGTCGCCACAGCAGAGCACCTGTCTGCTCATGATTGGCAGTGGAGTTTTACAGTGTTGAGTTGCCAGCCTGATGTCCAACCTTCCACAGTAGGCACACACATGCACACACTCACACCTTGGGCCAATTTAGAGTATCCAATCCACCTACAGCATGTCTTTGGGATGTGGGAGGAAACTACCACATGAAACACCACTTATCACAATTTAACGGTTACATTACAAAAAAATTCTCTGATACAAACTTTTACTTTATATATCAGGTAACATTACATTTGTACTTTGTAGGTATGAAGACTAACAAAAACAAATAGTAGTCAACCTCCTATATACTTCAGATTTATTTATAGTAAGAATGAAAAGTCAGAACTAGAGCGAAGTGGAATTATAAGCAGCCCAGTGATTGATAGATAGATAGATAGATAGATAGATAGATAGATAGATAGATAGATAAACTGATTTACATTTTGCAGTAAACTGCTTAAGTAGTACTTATTCCCCTTAAACCTCTTGCAAACCATTAAAAGAAACAGGGGTGATAAAGGTGGTCTGAAACCCCCTTATGAAGAATAAAACAAAAATCTTATATTTAAAGTTTATTCTATATATTTAGTACTATCTGATGCTGAGTCAAGAGTTAGTAAAATATCTTGCTGTCATGTACAAGAAAGCTTGCTAAAGTAAAGTAATGGATTCCTTTTAAAGGGGGAGATACCCTTGTCTTGATCATTGATTTGACTCTCTTGTCCACTGCAGTCTGTCATAATTTTCTGTGGTCATAGCAAATTCATACAAGATCCTGTACCTCAGATTCCTGTCCTCAGTTTACAACCCTCTATCCATGTAGCTCTATTTCACTATAGTCAGATTTTGAGTCACTTAACAGATTTGCAGACACCTTCAGCTGTGAATATTCTTGAAACATAACTATCTTAATTTTACCATATCCCCTACTATCTGCTTAGTAATACAGAGCATTCAGATCTAACAGTCTGGTGAAGAAAGAGCAACAGCAAACCATATTCTGTTAGGTCTCATATTTCTAAACATAGAACTTGAGGAATCTGAAAATATGGACAACTTATGAGATAAAGTAGAGCATATCCTTTTTGCAGTTCGCAGTGCCCCCTCCTCCAAAAAAGAGGCAAAATCTAGCTGAAGGTATGACAGATGGTATGACAACTACATGTAGATTCTTTGAATCTGAACTTTGCAGATGATTTCAAGTGACATGTCATTACAACTTAAATTCTCAGATATTTCTGAGTTTACTCAAATCTCAGTCTTGCTTCAATATCTTGTTGCTTGTTCAATAAACCCCTAGAAAATATGCTTTCAAGAGTTAATCGTGGTGCAAACAAGCTTTTTCTTTAATTCTGTATTTTCTTTTTTGCTGCAGTACTTTCCTCAATAACGCATACAGTTAATTATTCATTATTATCAGGCACAACACCAAACCTTTGAAAGTGTGCCCTTGTCATATCTCTTAAAAAGAAAACAAGCTAAACACTGTTGGCCTTTATCTCTGTTTCTGCTTTGAAAAAAAAAGCTGGAAACCCCAGTCTCTGAGCAGCTGCTTAACAGTCTAGCAGATTATGAAGTTATTTACCATTAACAGCATAGCTTCAGACCTTGCCACAGTATACATTTTGTCATAGCTGCATTTACAAATATATTTTTTGGAAATGTTGACCTTTGACAACTCACTGGTGCTTTTTCTGACTCTTTTTTACTCTGTCACCATCCACTATCACTGATCTAACTTTCTTGTAGTTCTCTGGCCACATTTAAAACTATATTAACAAAGTGCCAGCCACTTCCTTGAATCTTCACCTACCTTGATTACACAAGAATTCCAAGAGATGGATTGAAATGCCCCCCCCCTTTTGTAGGACAGTCTTGAGTTGGCATATTTGTCCTGCAGAAAATGATAAAATGACACGTTCTAAAATTTTATATAAAAATATATACTATTTCCTCTTCAATATTGCAGAAGAAACTGTATATTTGAAAAGTCTCATCTTAATATGGCTTAAAACATCATGAACAGCTAACATTATGTAACTATAATTCATTATTTTGGGTAATAAAGTAAATTATTTTTTGTTATGTCAACATATAATTTGCTTTTAAGTATCTCATGCTTCAGTGAGAATGCTATAAACCATTAACATTAAATAAAATGTTATAACTATTAAGCTTTATTTTGGTAATACAATTGATTAAAGAATCCTCCTCACTCCACTTAAATTCCTCAGGTACTTCAAACTATACTAACGTCAAAGCCATGATATTCATATCTCTCAACCTCTCATTGCAAGAAATCAGAACATAGAAAGAAATTATGGTGGGACAAAGGCCCAAAAACAGGGACAGATTTTAAATATACCTCCTATAAGCTCAGACATTTGCTAGAATTACAAGTTTTATATTATGTATTTTCTGAAGGATATGAAATCTGAAACTGAAATGTCTGCCATTATTTGGTAATATTTAGTGACTTTAGTCTTCAAAGATTTGTCAGAAAACCACACAATTTATGAAGAACAGACCAAAAATATGAGGTAAAAATCATTTGAGAAGTACGGTGATATTACAACAAACAGCAGCAATGATATTCTTGATTCAGCATTAGACTGACACATTTACACTTTAAAACCATATAAAAGAGATAATAAAAACAGATCAGATACCCTTTGATGTTCCATTAGTGGTTGACATTCTTCACTCATAGCTCATGATATTATGCAATGGCATGATTTTCTTACTCCTTAAAAACCTTTACAATCATTACCTCAGTACAAATTCAAGCGCAAAGAATGGAAACTGCAATAGCTAAACCAGTCCCCGAAACAACCAAACCTCCCAGAATAAATCACTTCCTACCAATTTCTATATTAAATTACCTTAGGCAAGTATTTGAGAATTTAGTAGGATTGGATGTACTCTGATAGTTCACAGTATACAAGCTTCTAAATGACCACCAACATGATTATGTGTCATTTAGAAGCACCATATCTGCCTTTTTAACAGAGGACATGCTTCATAACAATATTAGACAAGCAGTAACAAGGGCCATAAGATGCCTAGCCATGTACACCTTTAAACAAACATAGTTAAAGGACATACCTCCCTTTCAAACACTTAATAGTGCATGCCTCCCAAACTGAGCAGGGCTGTACATTACAGTCCTAGAATAAATTTGTGACTACCCATCCAATGATCAAGACTAGCCTTAAAATTAATTAAATTATCACTTTGTTTGACCTCTATTGGTAAATTATTTCATAGGCTGGGATTACATTGAGTTAGGAACCTCTCTCTCCCTTAAGTCTTGCTAATTGGTTGGTACAGATTTAGGCCCTTAGTGTTGCTGCTTGTAGAACCACTAGTTTTGCGAATCATGAGAAGGTCAAATAGGAATGGACCTTTGCTCTAAAGCATGATACAGGTCATCTTGGAGAAGTCTATAGGCCACAGAGTATAATGAGAGTTGTACTAATTTAGCAGGATTATTCAGAGATTTAAGGTCTTTGATTTTCTTGCTAAAGTATATCTGGGGCCTTTCTAGTTAAGCAGTATGCTTTCATATATACCAACAGCAGCACTGTATTCAGTTATAGGCCTGACAAGGAAAGAGTACTGTAGCAATATGACATATTTGGATCTTGAAGGCATTCACTTGGAAAGTAAGTGGGCAAGACAGAAGGATTGTGGTGGAAACGTGATGACTGAATGAGAGAGAATTGCTCACATACGTACCTAGGTCTGTTATGACCATGTCTGTCTAAACAGGAGTTCCATTTAAAACATATGAGGTGGGAACAGCTTCTTTATTGAACATGCTGTACATTTTTGCATTTAACTTAAGACTGTTTTCAGTGCACCAGATATGTGCACATTCCAACCCTTGCTGCAACAGTTTAGTATCAGTGGATGAGCAGATAACAGTGCCCAGCTTGCAGTCAAACTTGGCTGACCATACTTCTGGAATACTGGATTGAAAGTCTTTAAAATACATGCCAAACAGTGCCTAGCACTGACCACAGTGGTACCCCAATAATTACAAGTATATGTTCAGAGTGGGTGCCAATTTTTACAACATGAGATCTGTCAGATAACCAATTTGCAATCCAGTGGATGTCTTATCTGCCATCTCATCCAGGCTGACATATAGCGGAGCCCCCTTAGAATGACACTAACCACATTAGCAATTGTCAAAGCCAATTATCTTGTCTTCTATTGAGACATAATTGTAGGTGAAGGCAAGATACTGGGGCTTTGAATGTACAAATTTCCTAATGGGTTGGATCTGAAAATTTCATGTACTTTGATTTGATTGCTTTAACAAAGTTCAGAGTTAATTGAAATATTTATTAATTGGAATGTTAAATCTATTAATAACATGTCGAGAGACATTGATTCTTTAAATTTAATTCAGAAAAGACCTTTATTTTAAAATTATATAACAATGAATTTAAATGTTTTTGCTACAGTGGATACAAAGTGTGAATTAATTGTTAAAAGAAATCATAATAAATTGTTATGGGATTTTGACTAGCATTCTAAAAACAATGCATACCAGTCACCAAACGGGAGACTAAACATCCCTAACAGTAGAGTTAATTTTGAATATGACAGGGAATTTGGGACACGTGTTGAACCACAAATTATGGGTAACAACAACTTTGGGGGTACAGAGGAGGCTGAATGGTATGAGATGAATGCAAGGGACTCTGTAGACCATATTGATATGTGAGAAGATTTCCCCACACTACAAAGGTTGGAGAGGTTAGCCAACTGGACAATGAAATGCATGGATATGGGGCCAATCAATTATTTCAAGGAAGGACATTACAGTTCCAGGAGGGCTATGTCCAAAAGGTACAGGAATTACACACCCCAAGACAGGGGACAGAGTTTAGGTAGTGAAATAGAAACAGACTAAGGGGGAATTTTATTAACCAAAAATGGTTTTAAAATTTTTAACTATAGTAGTTTAACAATAGATAACAATTTATTTTCACTTTTCAAAAAGGGTTGAAATTTATACCCAGCAGATATTGGTGAAGCTTTAAAACAATTTAGATTGCATATAAGTAAATTGAATTTGGCAATGTTTTACAAAGATGACAGAGTTGAGGGGAGGGAACTAATGGAAAATTCTTTGAAAAAGAAAAGTACTTTTAATGCCTCACTCTACCCACTGTTAGCATCTTTTGAAAGAGTTTGTTCTGAACAGATTTATATGATATTAGAGAAGGGCAAAGCAAAGTACATAACTTGAGTAAGGTTGAGAATGAGCTACTGATGACAAGTCTATAAGGGTAAAAAAAAAACAGATAAAGGTGGTGGCATAATAATTTGTAACACTATGGATTATGTATTGAGCATTACAGCAATATTTTATTTATTTTACATTTTTTAACCGGGGGTGTCGGACTGAGCCAAAAAACAATATTATACAATGATACATGTTACTGCTTACATTCTAGAAATAATATAGCTTACAGAGGGATAGATCTTTATTTAGAAGAATTATTCTTATGTGAAACATTTTCCTTAGAACTATATTGTTTTTTTAAAGGTTTGTAAGGCCACTATACCCACTATTCCAAAGGTACACAAAGATATTTATATCCCCCCATATAGACTTATAGTAGCTGAAAGTGGCTGTAAAACACAATCATATGGAATTTTTGTGGATAAGTCAAAAAACATCTATAATTTTGAAAGGCATTAATTAAAAGATGCATGGGGCTTTCTGGAAAGACAGACACCAGAGGTCTGGGAAATTCTATTCCTAAGGAACAAGGGGTGAACATGTTTTTCGACATGTTGACAGAATTTGAATTTTGAGATGCTGAAGACTTTAGGATGCTTTTAGAGTTTATAAGAATTGTTTTAGAAAACAATTTCATATTGTTCAAAGGAGAAACTTTCCAACAGATTAAAGGCATAGCAATGGGTGTAGATTTTGCTCCCATTTATGCCAATACTGCATTAGTGACTTTAGAAAAAAGTAAGATATTAACTTCTAAGTTTATGAAGTATGTCAAGAGTTATTTAAGATTTTTAGACAATATTTTTTCTGTGGAACATAAAGTCAAAGAATTTATTATTTTTTATACAAATCTAATAATTTCCTAAAATTCACATTTAATTTTAATAGGTCTCAATCAATTATTTGGATACTGAAGTGGAGAATGCAGAGGTTGGATTTAAATCTAAGATATATAGAAAGTCAACTTTTAGTAATTCATATTTACATTTTAATCGATTACATCTCTTTACACTCAAGTGGAATTTAGTTAATGGACAATTTATAACAGTGGCCAGAATGACTTCCAATATGCAGGACTTAGAGGCAGAAAATAACACATTAATAGAAATGCTTAAGGAGAGAGGATATCCCAAAGAATTGCTGTTGATTAACAGAGAAGTTACAAATGAGAGGGAGATCAAGTATAAACTTTTCTAGGAAAAAAGAGGGAAGAATTATCCAACGTCAAAAAAGAAGAAATAAGGTATGATAGAGCCTGTGCCATTACGGAAAATGAAACATCCAAAGATATAAAAAGTGTTATAACAAGGAAATGGAAGTTTTTAGAAGGAAATGAGTTGGTAGAGGTTATAAGTAAGGAGCCGCTGTTAATTAAAAATACCCTTGGGAATCTTAAGCATATATTAATTATAAAGTAACAGACTAAAGGACCAAGAAAAAGGCGGGAGTTCTAAATGTGACTTTTGTAAACAATGCTAGTTTATTGACAAAGATAGATATGTTATTCTGAAAAACATGTTGAGTTTGAAAGTGTTTTTTTTAAGTCTGGAAACTGTGGAACATTGGGGATAGTTTATTTAGCAAGATGTTTAAGATGTTTAAGATGTGATGGATTTTACATAGGAAAGACTGAAAGACCTTTAAAAAAACAAATTTATGAGATCGAAAAAGAAACATTTTAATAATTCTTTGGTGAAGCACACTGACAGTTGCACTAATTTTACAAGATTCATTATTGGCATTGTTGATATTGTTGGAAGAAGCCCTAGGGGAGGGAAATAGGAACAAGTAATAGAACATAGAGAACTGCAACGGCAGTTAAGACTGAACACTGAAAGAGCCCCTGGATAGAAGGACAATATTTCATTACAGCCAGTTTTAAAACTTCAGGCAGCTAAGGTATGAAGGGGTAAACCATTAGGTATTCCCACTTTTTACTGTGAGGCAATTTTAGGTAAAATATGTATGTCATTAAATGATTTTAATTTTATTGTTGGTCAAGTCAGCAGTATTTTTTAGGTTTAGGTTAAGTTGTGATCAGCATTTTTGGCTAGGAACTCATTTATGAGATGGTTAGAATTACTTTCATTTTTGAAAACAGGTATTTTATATTTGTTTAGAAGTCTCAATTTCATATAGTGCTGCTTCTATAAAAGATTAATTAGCCTAATATGGAAATGTTTAAAAGCACATTAAGTGAATCAACCGATGTTTTTTGATGAAATCTGCTGTGAGAGACAAAAGTGCTCAAACTATTGTGTATACATTATCTCAAAGTGTGTACATTTTATTTTATTTTAACTTAATAAAAGTATTTCCACCCGGTTGCCTGTGTCAGAGTCTAATGCACTGTACTATAGTTGGTTCCTGGTTGGTTTGGCAGTGTGTGCCCTGATTTGTGAAAGCAAGATATTACTCACGATTAGTGTCTTTCCTGCCTTTAACACATACATAGCAAGTTCCATCATGTCTCTCTCTGCATGTCCTTCTAGGTGCAACACCTCAAGTCATTCACTTCCACATGGGCAACCACTGGATCAGTCATATTTGTCTGGTTTAAGGGTCCTTAGGGTTCTTGTGTCAATATGGATCCTGGCACCAGTGTTCTTGTCCAGTCTAGTGAGTGTGAAATTAAGGGTCTAAATCTTCTTTCTTGGTGACTCTTTGGTAAGCTGTGTGGATTTTTACAGTATATTCATGTGGAAGAGGAGGAGGTTCTGTCATGAGTACTGGAGTATGGACCTCTTGGTGTGAGTTCTAGTACGCTTTGGCAATTTTTTTCTTTACTGCCTCAGCATAAGCTATGGGTCTAGTGGTGTGTTATGGCATGTTGTGGAAGTATGATGCCTACTGATAATGGGTTGCAACATAGGGGTTGCCTCCATGTTTCCTAAATATTTTAGGCTTTCACAGGTTGTACTATCAACTGATAGAAAAAGTGCATATAGTCCTTAGGTGCTCTAAAGCAGTGTAGCAACTGCCTTGTGATTATTGTGATCATCTTAGCCAAAGATGGGGATGCAAACAGACTTTTGAGCTATGTTATCAGAGTGTAGTGTTTTAGACCTCATCAGAGAACTCAAAGGTTGGAGGGAGACTATTGTAATAGACCCTGAACATTTATGGATGAAGTATTTAGGGTAATACTCTTAATTTAGGCTCTAGCAGTTCTTATTAGGGAAAAAAAAATAATTAGGTTTGCCAAGAATGAGTAATGGTAATTCACCAATTAGCTAACAACCAAATACTAGTGGTTGTCTCAGCACAGCTACATGCAGTTAAAAATCAATTATTCTTTGCTCCTTTTCTCACCAGAAGCAGAACAGTAGCACTAATCTCAAGCTGCTTCCGGAGTTGTTTTGTTGTGCCAAATAATGTGTTCACTACACTTCTATGGTTTTCTCTTGGTATATACCATGGGTAGCATGTACTGTAGCGCAACACTGCCAAAAGTCAAGATGCACTAAAACTGCAACCAAGCCAGTCAGTGGAGTCCCTTACACACTGCCCAATCAGAGCTCAAGAGGAATCAATGCCCCTCTGCTCCTTCACTCTCCAGAGCAGTACAGTAGCATTATTCCTAAGCTGGCTCCTAAGAGCAATTGACAGGCTTTCCAGTGACTAATAATATGTAGGAAGGCTAAAAAATAACACCCCTTTGCTCCTTTTCTCAGCAGGAACATATCAGAAACACTAATCTCAAGTTGAATTCTGAGAAGCCGTTCCTACTGTCTCCCCAGTGATTCATAGTCTTGCCCTGGATGTTACAGATTTTAAAAGTAAGATGAAAAAATGAATTAATCCTCTCAGTATTACAGTGTACAGTAGTGGAATGGAAAAACATGACACAGAGTATAACTCAAACTTTAATAATCAAAGGAAAGTGCCTTCCCAGGCTGATTTATTACCACGTGGCTCGTTAATGAGTAGTTTGAGCAAATAAGAGGAGACTGAGAGGCGCTTCCAATTTACTGCAGTGCTGGGCAACTCAAAAATCACCAAGTGTAAAGGCAGAATAGGAAGAGGGTGGGTGGGCTTAATCCAATGCAGTTACACATCAGCAGAATTCCCAAAACACATGCAGCTCCCAATGATTATATTCCTTCCTGTACTACTGACTGTAAATATGAAATCCTGTGTGTTAGCTCCTCCCCTGCAAATTAGTTAGATTTAATTCCTTTGTTATCAGTAACGGGGAAATGTATGTATTATTTATTTACATTTGTTCAATGGGATTGTTCATCTGGGAATAAGTTGCCCCTTTTTAGCAGAGGTCTAGATAGAAATGCTCCAAGTAAAGTATAATACAGGTACACATGCACAAAAAACAGGTAAGAAAAATTACAATGAGTTTAATCAATTTAGCAGAATAAATGCTAATAGAACACATTACATAAACAGTACATATCAACAGATGCAACATTTTTAAGTCACAAATAAAATCTAATACATGAGTACAACAATGGTTTAAAACCAATAAAAGGAAAGACAAGAGAAAGTTATTTGTAAGTTCATGCTATTGGACAGGCTTGGGGAAAACGTATAAGAATCAGTTCCACAGACCTGTTTCATAAATATAACAGTGAGCAGGAGAAGGTGAAAAGGTAAGTTTGACAAGCAATACCAGGAAATAGGTAGGTGTGTCAGCACATACACCAGGAAATATGTAGAGGTGTCAGTATAGAAAGTGGTTAGAGCATGCAGTGGATGTGGTAGGACTTGAAACATAATTAGTAGAAAAGCCTAGGGAGCGGAAGGATGGAGAAGGTTGAGTAAATTGTATTATGGTCATGAAGAGTAGCTGTAAACTGCCAGCGTATGGTTTGTGGCTTGGTAGAGGGAAGTGCAAGGATGTAATGTGAAATGGGATGAAGGAAAAGGGTATAGTAAAAAACAGGAGATGTTGAAGAGTAATATGAGGGTGTAACAGAAATAAGGGGGGATGTGAGGAGGAAAGCAGGAAGTGTTACAGAAAGGGAAGAGGAAAGTAAGTGGCTCAGGAAAGGATGAGCTAAATGGGCTAGGGAGAAAGGATGACAAAGATGGAGGTTATAGGTAAAATATGTCAATCTAGTGGACTTAGACAAGGTGAGAGATGCACTGGAATTTTCATCTAGCTAGGAGCTGAACAGGAACACAGCCAAGCATTCATTAGGTGTTACTTTAATAAGGATTTGAATGTTTTCACCTTTGGTATTTGTTTAAGAGAAAGGGGGGTGGAGGTCCAGAGTCTAGAGATGTAGAGTCGGTCACCTGAGTAGTTTTTTTATCTACTGAGCAAAAGGGTACACTTAGTGAGTAGTGAATAGTTTTGAAGAAAGTAATTTAGGTCAGGGCATTTTTCAGGTTTGTGAATAAGGTTATTTGCAGTAAGTAGGTGAGACAGAGGTGGAAGTGAGCAAGGTAGTTTTAGCATTTGTAGCTGTTTAAAGCTACACAATTGTGAGATTTGTATGTCTTATTTGCAGTAAATGTGGACACTTGTAAGCATTGGTCAAGGAGTTCAGTCTGGGTTGTCTAAAGATTAATGATAACATGGGCTGCATAGAGGATATTTGTAAGATGGAAAGTTAACACAATGTATTTTCTAGCATTGTCTGTTAGGTAAGGTTTTGTCATGTAGAGGTTTCCAAGTTTTGATGAGTATTTTTTATTGCATCTTTTACATGATTTTTATTTATTTATTTGACATTTTTTGACCGGGTATGTCAGACTGAGCGGGAGCTATTTTTCAGCGGGCAGGAGAAAAGCTCCACAAAAGTACTTAGTTTGCAAAAATAGCAATTTATGAGAACATTACAAAGAGCAAAAAATGTTGTATGTAACTTGGTTAGAAACATTTTGCAGTTTGCCGAGAATGTACAGAGCATGATAAATGCAATTGTCAAACTATTTAGAAGATACTATCTTAATATACAATAAAAGAAAAGATGGTAAGATTTGAAACTCAGTCACTGGTGATAAAAAGTCAGTATACTGGTTAGGAGAAGAAGATGCGAGACAATAACTATGGAGAAGAGGATGAAAGGGTGAAAGATCAGTAGGAACAAGGTGGGAAAGGGAGCCAGTAGAAGTGTGGTTGAAAGTTAGTAGTTAGTGAGGTTCGAGAGACAGATGATCTTTGGGGTAGGACGTTCAAGCTGGGTTTTTACAGTGACATGTTCAGGTATTTTGTAGGTGTTCTTTGTGATATTTTTTGAAATCATGAGAATAATTGTCCCACCCTTCTTAGATTCAACAATTAACACCTCTTATCCCCCTACCTTAACTCTGCTAAGATTTCATGTAAAACTGTAATCAACCCTGTGTTATTTCACATTGTAACAAATCTAACAGGAATATGCACCAATGGATTTTTCTTATTTTAATTTACTTATTTATGTGTGTGTATGTGTGTGTGTGTGTAATGTTACCTTTTGCTTTTCTGGCTGTATTTTCACTGCGATCGTGGATTTTTTGTTATGTTGTGTAATACCATCATTCTTCAATAGTATTACATAAATGTAAATGCATTGTTCTTCATATTATATTGTTGTTCCTGAAGCTTTTCTCCCCAGGACTCCATTGAAAATGGACTCTTCTTGGCCCAATGGACTATCCTGGTAAACAAACTGTAAAAAATAAATAAATAAATAAATAAATAAATGAATAAAATAAGTTATTTTTCTGATGGTCAATGGAAGCTTATTCCAGGATATTGCAGGAGAATAGCTGTACAGGTTTTCCCTGTTGATCTTTTGGACTTAGGTTCATAGGTAAGTACTAGGCTATCTGCCCAAGGGCATTTATAAGCTTAGCCAGAATGTGTTGGCTTTCGACACCCCCTTAGATTAGTTCCCTGTGCCTCTGTCCAGCAGAGCCATTAGTTCCCTGCACCACTGTCCAGCAGAGCCACTGCAGTGATCCCCAGGGTAAATTTTCTGTTGTATACTGTTGTTCACTTGTATATATCAAAGTGGTTTTGGTCAGAGCTCCTGAGGGTTCTAGAGGGAGATACTAGTAGCTTACTATGCGTTATAAATTCAATTTTTATGTTGCATTTGGTGGTTAGAATTAAGAGGGATTTCTGCGTAAAGGGTTGGTTTAAAGTTAATAGGATGAGCTTGAATTTGGGGGGGTTAGAAGTAATTTCAAATGGTTTATGATACTTAAGTGAAACTGGAATGGTCAAATGCATGGTTCCAGTTTCCATTATGCCAATCTGAAAATGTTCAAATCCACCTTAGTGAATGCCAGTTTTCATTCACTCATATGAGGTTGACACTCTGATTGGAGATCACACTACAGTGGGGACTGGGAAATTTACCCTTTTCGTCACTGTGGTCTGATCTCAGAGTTTATATATATATAACATGCAGGGGGTGTGGAGGGCACAGTATCCCACATGTGGGGGTGCAGGGGGGGTTTCCCCCCCCTGCAAAATTTAAGTAGAAACAGCACATAAAGTTAAGGTTAACCTGGGTAATGGCGATAATGTCGAATTGTGAATTCTCAGCATTACTGCTGCCATCATTTTGAATAAATGTTTTTATTTTCAATATTTATTTTCACGTAACTGAATAAACAATGAACCACAATTCAACATTTTGATAGTAAACCATTTGAAATCAGATATCCATGTTGCAATAGAGGTAATTAAATCCTTTGTTGGGTGTTGCAGTGTATCTACTGTTTTAGCAGTAAAGATCAGAGTGGAGACATCTATATATTGGGTGAATTTTGCATATTTGCTTGCTGAGTGGCACTCACTGACAAATGTGCTGAACAGGAGAGGGCCTAGAATAGAGTTCTGGGGTAAGGAAAGGGGAGATGTTATTTTGACATTAAAAATCCTGTTGTCTGTAGGACAGGTAGCTGTCAAACTGTGTGAGTGTGATTGTATCTAGATCTAAGACGGACAATTTTCAGTTGTATATGTGAACCATTGCCAAAAGCCTTTTATAAGTCAGGGAAGACTGCAGAATTTAGGTTTCTGTCATTGTGTTTTGGTTTATAGTGGTTATGAAGTTAAGGAAGGCTGTAGCCAAGCTATGGCTATGGCAGAAGCCATTCTGAGATGGAGATAGCAGATTAGATTCTGAAATGGAGAGTACTTGTGTATGCATATATTTCTCAGGGACTTTTGAGAATGGAGATAGAATGACTATTGGTCTATAGCTGGTAAGATCTATGGACATGCCTCTCTTGTGTAAGGGTAAGATGTAGGATTATTTCCATAGTTTGCAAACCTAGCTTTCTTTAATAACTTGGTTAATTAATAAAGAAATTGGGTTGGCCGGAAACTAATTGCATTTACTGCAATTTTAATTTCTTCTCCTGGTAGTTTATCTGGGGCAGCAGTGGTACTGTTTGGTATTAGGAGTACTTTTCTTACGCTGGATGGTGAGAAGGATTCCAGCAAGAACACCAAGGGCAATTGCTGGTTTAGATGAAGGTTGTGGGGTAGTGGAAGTTGAGCCATTTAAGACAGAAATAACAAGCTGACGAAGTCTGTAATAAATTGGGAGGCTACATTATTTGAATGATATATTTACGAAAGAGCAGAGGGGCTGGGCTAGGCTGGGTGACCTGGCAAGAACTTAGAAGCTGACTGATTAAATCAGAAGAATACAAAACTCTTCTATTCTTCAAAGTTTGAAGATTAATATAATATGATTGCTTGTCGTATGCAATAGTTTGCTCGGTGCAGTTTTTGTGGTATTCATATTTTTGTATGTTAAGAATCTGTCATATTTTTATTCAGCTTTTCCATGCTTTGTCTCTCTGGCTCATAAGGTGTTTCATTTTACTGGAGAGTCAGGGTAATCTATTTGCTTTGATTTTTTTTCGGTTCTTACATGGGCATACACATTTAGACTATTGCGGAAAGTTGTATTGAAAATACAGGGTCATCTGATTAAAGGGTTAGTAGTGGGTTCCAGGATAAGAATTCTAAGTTTGTGATGAAGGCATTTGTTTTTGTTAGGAGGAAAAAATGCAACCTTGGTTTTAGAGATGGATTTCATGTATATTGTGGTTGCTCCTTATAGCAAAGGTAGGGAGGAGGTCAGACAGGGTGTGTCTGGGAGAGCACTACAGGATATACTTTTGTTTGGGAAGTTAGTAAGGATCCACTCTAAGATGGATTTTCTGTTGGAATGGTTATTGCATCTAGATAGTGATTTAATAAAGCAGGTTAGCACATTTAAGTTTACTGCATTGTTAGAGGTGTCATTGCTTATAGTCTGTCAGTCAATATTTAGATAACATTATGATAGTTTCCTGTGGAATAATTAAGAAAGCTCAGGAAAAGAATTATTCTGTGGTATTTTTCCCCTTGCAGAAAACATACGCCTGGATGCACAAGCTACTCCCTTTGTTTATATCACTCTGCCAAAACTTCCTTGTCATACCTCTTCTACATTTTTATAACCTCTGCTTAATTCAAAATACAATGTCAGACATATGGAAAACTAATCTGGTTAAACCCCTTCCCAAATATCCTCAGCCAATAAATATCTCCCACTTCCACTCTATCTCCAGCTGACCTACATTTGGGAAACTACTTGAAAAATAATCTACAACCAACTGTCTACTCATGTCCACCAGTACCATCTCTTCTCTCAAACAGCAGGCACTCTAGGCTGGCTGGAGCACAATGACAGTACTATGGCCAATTACAGATGAGATCCTTCTCAACATGGATAAAGGAAACCTTTCAGAAGCTCTCTTCACTGACCTTATCAAAGCTTTGGATCTAATTTACCACTTCCTGCTCCTTCACACCTTCCAAGAAATCAAGGCTAGTCAGAACACTGTCTCCTGTTTCCAACATTTCTTAACAGATAGGCATAATTTGACTCTGAACTACCTATCCATATTGCCACCACAGCCCCTTACCAGAACAATGCCCTAGGGATCTGTACTTTCCCCTCTTTTGTTTTCAGTCTTTGTTAACAAGTTGACCTCTACTCTCCATAACCTTTCTATTATTTTTTATGTAGATGACATGGTTATTCTTCAATCCAGTCCCTCACATTCAAATATTCAAACCGAACTTCAGCCTGATCTTAACTCCCTTAATTTTTGGCTAAACAACCATAAGCTACTCCTAAACCCCTCTAAAACAACAAGTATGACATTTGGACCCTTAAAAATGCTGAAAGACTTCTAAAAATCTCAACATTGCAGATCTCAATTGTTGCCCAATAGAAACAACCACATCCTTTAAATAATTAGGTTTATGGCTAGAACAGTCACTTAACTTCCAAAGCCACACTGAAAACATTAGGAAAAAAGATCCGCTCTCTTTTATTCTGGTTCTGGAAAGTATCTCTCTTTCTCTCCAGATCAGATAGAGCCATAATAGGCAAATGAGTCCTCCTTGCTCAGCTTGAATAAGTTCTCCCTATCATAGCCATAGCTTCTGTAAAATGCTCATACACTCTGCAGTCCATTGAAAACAAAATCTGCTGATTCATTTCCAGTTTCTCCTCAGAGAAACACTACTGTCTTCCTCTCCAAGGCCAAATGGCTGCCAGTCTCCTACAGAGTTCAGCAACTCCAAGGGTCTCTTGTTTTCAAACTACTTTAACCAGCTGCCTTCCCACCTCTTGTAGCCAAGCTCCATAATAAAACCAACCCCTGAAACCTCTGCCAATGAACTCTCTCACTCCCAGATACTTCCAAAGTAAATTGCACTGTACTGACCATTTCTTCTCCATTCGTACACCAAAATGCATGCAATCCCTTCCTTTTCAACTGAAAGAAGTCTCCTTTTTCTCCACCTTCAAAGATCAGCTCAAAAGACACTTTCATCAAGAATATGACTGCAAGTGCTTTTACACCAGACACAAAACCTAACTCTCTCCTTACCAGCATTGCTTATACTTTGTTCCTCTGTTCCCAGCTGCTGCTTTGCTCTCATATTTAATACTAAAATTAATTCACATCTGATTTTCTACTCTACTAATATTTACATATTATATCAATTTTCTATGGGATTATCAACCTTCTCTGATTACTCTGTGTTAGGGAATTTGTTCTGTTTTCTTTTTTTGTGAATCTCTTCACCAGGCTATGCCTGCAAATTGTCTATAGTTATCAGTGTACTACCACAGGTAAACAAACAATTAAATACATAAATTATTTGTTTTGTTGCACGTAGAAATGAAAGTTCCTGATATGCAACGAGACTCGTGTTTATTTAGTTTTAGGAGGGACACAACGATTTCAGCATTATATATTTCCGAGGGGTTTGAAGGTTGAGAAGTTTAGTTAAGGCAGTTGTTGTAAATCATAACAACACTACCTGCCTTTTTTTTCATTTCAGTCTAGTTCTGGAGTATTGCATCCTTGAGTTAAAATTTCCTTGTGTTTTATATCTTGATTTTTCCAAGTTTCAGTAGGTACAATGACATCTATTGAGTGGTGTGTTATCAAGGTATGTAAGTCTGCTAGTTTATTTCTAATGCTCGTTAAGTTTATATTAAAGATACAAGTTGGATGATTTAGTGGGTTGTGAGGAGCAAGACCATGAGAACTCAAATTGTTGGGTACACACTTTTTTAAATTGCAAAATAGAACATGGTAGTGAACAATAATAAAAAAAAAAAAGTAAATAGTCATAGGATCATAGGAGGTTACTAGGCTAATGGTACTGAGGGGCCCTTACAAGCCTAGCCAAGAGTTTATGTATTATCCCTTTTATTAATAAGGCATATTTGCTGGTCACATCGCTTGATATGCGATAATTTATCCAGTCCCTGTTCTGTTTATACTAGTATTTTTTTATTCCTGAACCTTATTTGTGTATGCCATACTTTGTTCTTCTTTATTTTGTACATCTGTGGTGGAATTGCATTTCCCAGAGTCATTGCAGGCCTTTTCGTATCAGTATTGGCAGTCCCCCAGTGCAAAGATAGCCTTTGCTGTGGAGTTCATTCATAGATCCTGAGCTGATTCATTAATCAGTGCTGGCCACACAGACATGTCTACAAAACGTCTGTAGATGTATCCATGTGGAAACGCTCTCCGTTGAAAATGGCTTGTAACTTTTACTTAGTATTCTCTTTATTTACTTTTAAAGGTCATGTGCTACTATCTTACATAAATTACAGACTTTGCTGCCCTTGTAGTTGATTAACAGATTATTACTAAGATAATGACCCAGGGGGCCTTTCTAAGCCTAACCAAGTTTTCCCAAAAGAATAATGATGTCCTGCATCCAAATATGACACTAAGGGCCAGGCATTTATAAGCTACCTCTATCCGTAAAGGACATGGGTGCCAGGCCTGGTGTAAATTTCCTATTCCCCACCCCCTGATCTAGCTTTTGCTTAAACTAGGTAATAGCTGGACTGTGCTTTACATGGATGGGAATCCTGTTCCATAGGAGGGGCAGTCTCTGTGACACATATCTGTCTCTCCAGCATGTTCTGTTTAAGTCACAGACAAATTTCAGGTCCCTAGACCTTGTATTTTCAGTAATGTTTGTCTTATGAATGGTGCAGGAGATTAATAAGTGGGGTTTATGGATGCCTTGTAAGCCAGGCATAGAACAGCCCTCAGCAATCTATAGGAGACTGAGTAGAGGGGAAAGGGCTTTAAGGTGCTCCACATAAGGTACGTTTGTTATACCTTGTATTCATTTTGTGAGGAGCCTCTGAGGTCTCTCTAGTCGCTGCATATGCCTGGATCCCTGGACAGGTATATACCGAAGGGAGCATTGCACTCTATGATTGGTCTGATAAGGGAGAAGTACAGTGAGATAATGACCTTGCTGGACCTAGATGCCATGCCTTTACTTATACTTGTGCAACATAAAAGGATTCCCTCACCACTGTGGCCTCATGGTTGTCGAAGGTAAGGCTATTGTCTAAGTACCCAGATCCCTGACCACTGGATCAACTCTTAGGGGCAAGAATGATTAGTTTGGATTCAACAGTCTCAAACTCAAATACCTATTGTTCAGAGTCTAGTGCCGCTAGACTATGGGGACACAAAGAAAGGCCCAGCTATACCCACTTCACCAAGTAAAATACCTATCTGTTTTACATGTATATGAGTTCTGTTCAACTGGGATACCCATTCTTAATTTCACCTCTGTCAGCTCTGATGTCAGCCAAATTGTCAGGTAATAATCTTAAGTCACATTATATAAATGTATCATGATAAATAATGTCACTTGGGTTATGTATTCATATTCTATTCCTCTGAGTTAGTACCACTGTCTGTATCAATCAACGTTTGCATCTTAATTGACATCCCATTTTCTTGTCCCAGAGTTATCCAATTCTCTAGACCAAACATGCAGGACAAAAGTCAACACTGAAATTAACTCTTAGCATTTAAAGGCACTCAGGACAGCAGATCCAGGAATAAAAATACCTTTAATATCCAACAACACAGTAGTGACAAAAGTTCACAGTAGTACAAATCAGTTTAGCAAGCTTTCACCCAGTAAAATACCAGGCTTCTTCAGAACAAAGAAGCAACCCCATCCAATACATTTAAATAATCCAGCCCTGCCAATCACATCCACAAATCAATTAAATATGCATAACATCAATTAATTACAATAAAAAGATCCAGTTAAAATCATAATAATTTAAGCAAGGATGAATTGCAACCCTAATATTCAATTAATAAAATAGAAATTCATGTTATATCCACATCTTAAATAAATGTGTGTTCGATTTAAACCTTAAAATCCAGTTCTTCAAATAGATGTCAACCCTTCTTGTTACAATAAACATCCTGTATGTACAAACTGAATGTTTAAATACATAAATAAATGCATATATAAAAAAACATCGACATGCAAAACAATAAATACAGTATTCATAACAGTAAAATGTGTAGCAAATGTATATATTATATACAGTTTAGCAGCCCTGAGTTTTAAAACACTATTAATACTAATGTGATCATTAAGACCAGGGGCTCTACCCGCATATAACTTCAGCTGCCAAAACAATTCCCTGTATTCCACCCTGGACTCCCATCTCCCCCCATGGGGATTAACTGACACTTGTTCTAACACAAAAAAAATTATTTTCATATCATTACATCTTAAAGAATGTCTAAAGAAGGTATTTGATTCCTTCCCTTTGGAGACATCGTATGCATGCTCATAAATCCTTCTCCTATGTGGTCTCTCGGTTTTGCCGATGTAAAAACTCTGGTAATTTTCACTATTCCTGATATAAACCACACCTTTCGTAACACAGTTGTAGTATTTTGATGCTTTCAACCCAACCTGAAACCCCTAGATGGAATATATAACTCACTCATCCAAAATATATCCACATTGTTGACAGGCTCCACATTTGTGAGTCCCCTGTCTATTGTTTTTGTTAACTAACCAAATTATTGTTTTTATTAATTGAATATTAGGGCTGCAATTCATCCTTGCTTAAATTATTATGATTTTAACTGGGTCATTTTATTGTAACTAATTGATGTTATGCATATTTAATTGATTTGTGGATGTGCTTGGCAGGGCTGCATTATTTAAATGTATTGGATGGAGATGCTTCTTTGTTCTGAAGAGGCTTGGTATTTTACTTGGTGAAAGCTTGCTAAACTGATTTGTACTACTGTGAAGTTTTGTCACTACTGTGTTGTTGGATATTAAAGGTATTTTTATTCCTGGATCTGCTGTCCTGAGTGCCTTAGAGAGACGTGGTTACTGGTTGTGTGATTTTCATGTTTTCTTTGCATTTAAACTTATTTTTGCAGGGGGGTAAGTCACCTGCACGTGTGTGTGTGTGTGTGTGTGTGTGTGTGTGTGTGTGTGTGTGTGTGTGTGGAGTAAGCCACCTCACACCCTGAGCTTATATTTTCAAACCACTGAATAAAATGAAAAACAAACTGCAATATGAACAAAATACCCACAGGAACGGCTCCGATGTGAAACCAATGATAAAATATTTAATAAATAAACAGCATACATGACAGCGCAGCATGACTGCTGCAAATCACAACAAATAAATAAAGCAATAAATCCGGTGCAGTGTTAAGCGCTTTTCGTCTGTAAAATAAACAGACTTCTTCAGATACTAATACACCATTCGCCCGTTACTTTAAATGTGGTTCTGAAATCACATGTTCAAAGTTCTGCTTAGATTTAACCCTTTATAGGCTTAAGTAAGCCCTCCACTTTGTGTTAATGTTGCAAATGTGTATAATAAATATTGGAAACGTTCAAAAACATTGTATAACATTGTAAAACATTATTAAACATTAAAAGTTAAAAATAAAAAGTAGCAATTAGGAATTAAAAAGTTGTGTGAACACTATATTACATCTATTTACATTAACCCAATTAAATTGTACATGTTTTTTAGTAATAAACTCACAATATATATGTTTATGTATCCATCTTACGTCCAAAATACTTAAGAACAAATACAATTGTAATTCAAGATCGGTGGTCTATATTGCACAATGCCAGACATGCCTAGCCTTCTATGTAGGAAAAACCGATGGAAGACTATGGGATAGAATTTATGACCATATATATGCAATTAATAGATGCAAACAAGACAATGCCTTGGCTAAACACCGTGGGGAGTACCCCCAACCACTCATTTAAGTTCAAAGTTAACCAGGATAACAAGGTCCAAACAATGACCAGAGGAGGCTCAAAAAATCTTTACTTTTAGAAAAAATAGAATTATTGTGGCAACTGAGACTTATGCATGTAGGTCACCAGGTTTAAATGAATTATATTCAATAACTTGTATAGTAAAGTTAAAAAAATGGTTAAGATAGCTTGGTAGAAGTAAGTATAAGGAAAAAATAAAGAATAAAAACATATTTCTTTTCAATTTATACATTAGAGCACACATTGATAACTACGTTATACACACAGTGGCACCAATCATTACATATCATACAAGAATTTGTTAAATAACAGCATTTTATTTATTACTTTTCATACACTTTTTATATGTAAAGTATGTACAGTAATATGCAACAAGTTAAAGTGGTATGGCAAGGATATTGATATTTTGGATGTAAGATAGATACACAAACATATGTATTGTGAGTTTATTACTAAAAAACATGTACAATTTAATTGGGTTAATGTAAATAGATGTAATATAGTGTTCACACAACGTTGCCCGTTCGATTCTCAGTTAGAGCATCTTCTGTGTGGCGACATGCATGAATGGGTGTTCCTTTGTTGAAGGTTGTGCATTAGGCCGGGCAAGCCAGCACATAAAACTCTACTGCCAATCATTAGCGGACCGGAGTTCCGCTGTGGCGACCCCTAAGTGTTCATACAAATTTTTAATTACTAATTGATAATTTTTAATTTTAACTTTTAATGTTTAATAATGTTTTACAATGTTATACAATGTTTTTGAACATTTCTAATATTTATTATACACATTTGCAACATTAACACAAAGTGGAGGGCTTACTTAAGCCTATAAAGGGTTAAATCTAAGCAGAACTTTGAACATGTGATTTCAGAACCACATTTAAAGTAACGGGCGAATGGTGTATTGAAGAAGTCTGTTTATTTTTTTATTTTACGCAGGCAACTGCACGGGCACTTTGCTTATTTATTTGTTTATTTGTTTGTTGTGATGGTTGTGCTGCTGACATGTATGCTGTGTATTTTATTTATTTATCATTCATTGGTTTCACATTGATTCATTTGGAGGGCTATTTGTGGCATTTTGTTCATATCAAACTCAGATCACCATACCGGTTTGAAAAACAGCCATCTTGGACATGATATATATATATATATATATATATATATATATATATATATATATCTATCTATCTATCTATATATATATATATATTTTTTTTGTGTGTGTTTTTCATTTTTCAGCTGATCAGTCTCATGTTGGAAGTAGCTCATGCCAGTCCTGACATTTCAAATAGTTACTTTGGTTGTATACATAGAGCAGGGAGTGATGAAACAAGGCAATTGGAGCCCAACATTCATTGTGGCTCATCTTACTGCACTTTATAGAATCGTTCTTATTAAGCTAATAGTGATCATGTGATGTCTTGCTGAAGTGAAAACAGTTTTCTCTATTGGGCTACACTAGAGCCACTTCATTAACTATAAATATACCTTGATGTTTTTGTATTCTATGTGCATCCTTTTCTGCTTGTTCATAGGTCCATAGGTGTTTATGAGGCTAACGACCACAAGGGCCTTTTAGCCTAGCCATGCATCCCAAATCTCTGACAAGTTCTGATACCCTTGATAAGTGTAAGCATGGGCCTGGGAGATTAACCATTTACAGGTTAACTGTGTCCATTAGAGGCATAGGTGCCAAACCAGGGATGAATTTCCAGTTTCCCATCCAATTGTCCATTGTTATAGTTTTAAAGGTTAAACATTTTTTTCTCAGACAGGAATTTTTTTCTGAATACTTTTGCAGAATGTGGTACTCATTGTACCTCCCAACTGTCCATAATTGTGCCTATTATTTTTCCCAATCCCTCAAAAATGTTTTTATTTTTTGTTCAATTACTGGGGAGTAAAGTCAGTGAATAATGTCATACATTACAGATTTGTGATCCTTACTGTTCAGAAAACATATATTAATGCAAAATATGTTCTTCTATGAAGTTTTAAGTGGATCAAAGTACTTAAAATTGTCCTTGATTTGAGGCCTTTATTTCTCCATTTGTTTTAACTTTGTCCAGAATTATTCAGCAAAGTTTTTGAAAGGTGTATTATGTATTGCACTTTTAGTGCCTCAGAAAATCCACGCCCAAGATGACAATATCTGTCAGTCAATCTAAAGTGATTTCTCTTTTTTAACCTCAATTCAGACAATTTGAAAAATTTCTTACAAAAGTCCTGAACTTGTTTTTATGCCGGTTTACATGTTTTAATAAACCAAGAAGCAGCCCACATATTTGAGTTATCATCAAATTAAGTAATGGCACTTTCTTTTTACTAGTGATTAGCTCCTCATTAAACTTTCACTTTTAAAGTATAGCTTGGCAAGCTTTCCATAGCAGGATCAACATGGTCAAATTCCCCACAAACTGGCTGCCGTTTCATGACAGACATCCCTCCCAGTGCATTGTGCTACACACACATTATATTTTTTATTATGCAAATCTCACTTTGAAGAGCAAGCTGTTAAGGAAATGATTTCTCTGTGTGTGATGTACAAGTAGAGTCACTCAGTAAGCTGTCTGCTCAGACCAATAATTATACATTGCATTCATTCTAATAATCAGAAACTACTCTGTACTATTTATAATACCAGCAGTCTGTACAATCATTCTTTGTGCCATGGTCATGATATGTAAATCAATATGCAACCAAAAATTACAAAGCACAAATCCTGCTCTTCACAACTCAATAATTAGCTTCTTTATCACACAGAGCTGCTAATACTTCATTTAGATAAATTGAGATTAGGCCAAACTGTTGACTGCTACTCGGAAATAATTGTTTCCCTATATCATCAATTGTTAATGTTTGCTGTTGTGAAAAATGTATAATTTTGATAAATTGCCTACATATAAAAGACATTTATAAATCATTACCTTGCCTAATCAGTAATAACACCTTGTTGTACAAATGATCACTGTGACTGGCTTTACATAACTGTTTTATGAATAAACGGCTCAGTATGCAACTAGTAAATAATCTAATTTACAGGAAAAAGTACTTATTGCTACCATGTTAGGCGCATTCGTGTGTTTAAAGCATAGTATACGACTTGCTCCTGTACAAAGTTTTACCAGCTAGTTGCTTTGCAAAATCATTGTACAGCATTAAAATAAATCTGTGGAGAAAACATGCTCTGTATAACTTGATTCTTTATACAATTACTTGTTAATCCATTACAAAATGCCTTAATTCATCATTTATACTTGACGTGTGCAAATGCTTTGAATGTTTGTACCAACATAAGGTTTTCATTTCACCTGCTATGCAGTTTTATCTGATTTCCCTTCCAACTGAAATGCAAAGTTATACATTTGAATATTTGCTGCACAATCATACTAGACTCATCAGTAGTTTGTTACACTTCAGCTAAAGTACATTGCATTGCATTTTTCACTCTAAATAGTATAGAAAAACATTATGGATTCATCTCCAGCATCTGTTTCAACCTAAGTCTGTATGCTACATGAAGTACAGTAAATGCCATCATTTGTTACCCCTACTTTGATTGAAATATTCCTTCTCATCAATCCAGTCAGGCCCTTGTTAATAGTTTTAAGTCATGCCCTAAAAGGTCTAATAAGAACAGTCCCTTACCTTGAGGAACAACTCATTTTGAGATAATCCATTTGTGCTCATTAAGTGTCCTGACAATCAGATGTCAAACAGTACATAGATACTATGTATGTATATATATATATATATATATATATATATATATATATATATATATATATACACACACACACACACACACACACACACACACACACACACACACACACACATACTATGTATATATAGTATATATATATATACTAGTAGATAGTATGCATGCAAACTATCATGGAGAAAGGTGATGTTCCCCTTTCTTTATAAAACATGCAGTTGTGGAGTTGGTATATGAAGGTAGCAGGGGCTATGGGATGCTGCCCCTACATGGTGTCTGAGACAGGCTTGCCTGTCTGCAAAAATACTGTTTTAATAATTAAAGTCCATCTGACTTGAAGAATGTTTCATCATTTTATGACATACAAACAACTATACAGTGCTAAGCCACCACCCCACATTAGGTAAAATATATTCCATATCACAAGTGTGATTAATTTCCTCCCAGCATAAATTGACTTAAGTTTTAACTCTGAACATACTTGTACCTTACAACGAAGCATAAGTCATTATACCTTTCCAAAGTTGTAGAAATGGCATGACATGTTTTGCAGAAATACTCAGTGGCTACATTTTCACTATTTCAGACAAAAAATATTTTGCACTTCTATGATGAAGTTATTGCATCAAAGAATCTTTGATGGTAATATAATTTCACTTCTTTCCTTAAGAATACAGTGGAAAATCTATTCTTAAAATATATAGATACTATAGCCATAAACTTTATACATAATATGTGTGGTAATGTGATATGTATTACTCAAAGACTAGATACACACTTTAATTATTGCACTCCATTATATATGATTTCTGTACAGCAAAAAACATTTTAAGCAACAAATAAAAAATATAAATCAGAAGGACATATGTGCACATTTCTGTCAGTTTCTTCATTAAAAAAATACTAGTGACCCAAGGAAATCAGTCTTGTAACCCTGCTAGAGTGCTGGTTCATAAGTTGGCTTGTTTCGCAGTCTATACAGAAATGAAAACAGTCATGGATTACATAGACTTGTTCACGTTATCCATTAAAGGCATTTCCCATTTTGTTATTTTCTTTCACATCTCTTACGGGTGTACCCTACTAGTACTAATATAACAGATCATTACTATTTCAGTATATAGTTGCCTGGGAGCCAGGCTTATCTACAAAACACAAATGATCACTCGTGTGAAACTGCCAATTTTTTCCTCTTATCACTAATGTGTAATTGCTGTTATACTGTGGATCTCCCCATGATGTTGTGAACTTGGAATTGATCTATATAAGTGGTAAGAATGAGGAGTTACAGCCTCCCAAGTAGGAGAGCTGGGGTGCTGTGTATGTGTGTGTCTGTTTTTGGTTTGAATGATACTTGAATTTATGAGCTTTCAACTATTTGTGATTATAGTTGTGTGAGGTGATCACAAATGAGTCAATAGCTTGTCAGGGAACTGGTTGTCTGACTGTATCACTTTTCAGTTACAGCCAGTCATATAAGCCCATCAACAGCAAATGTGTAATTGCGTTGTGAGTGGCACATAAGGCACATTTACAAGATATGTACAAACATATAGTGTGTGAGGACAATATTGATATGATACATCATTTTTAATGGCTAATGGAAATCTGGACACATTGGGAAAAATTCCCTCTCTCTATATATATATATCTCTGTCTCTCTCTCTCTCTCTCTCATTTATTAATTTATTTTAAGTGTCATGGCCCGCCATCTTGGGAAGGTAGCACCTCAGTTTATCCTGTAGAGACTAGGATGTAAAAAGTGCAACCTACCTTCCCGATTCATGCTGCAAGTGATTGAATTATGTCAATATGAATCAAAATGGCTTACCTGCCAATTATAGCTACTGGAAGATTGAAAAAACTGGTTATCACCTAAGTATTTTAACTTAGCAAGCAAAATCTATCATTTCAGAGTAAATGCTGCAGAACAGACAGAAAACTAATTTCTGATACATTGCATATTGAAATATATATATATATATATATATATATATATATATATATATATATACACATACTTCTTATATTCCCTCCTCTATACCTCCCCACTACTAACCAACCTCTGTAAAACTGAATAATTAAACTGGAACCTAGCCATAATAAAATAAAGTTTGCTACTGGTGCCTTCTTCAGGTCACATCACTGTACTTCTCTTAAACAACTAAATTGGTTCAAACTCCCTCAGCTTCTACACTTTAACCAATTAACCTTTGCACACAAAATTCTCCGCCAAGCTGATAAAACCCCTGCTCTCCAAAATACTATAAACTTAAATCGTATACTACCTCTCAATGTCTTTGCTCCAGTAACCTGCACCTTCTAGACACGACCAAGGCCAACAACTCTTCCGGGAATTCTTTCTTTTCTAACTGCATTGCTAATATGTGGAATAATCTGTCAACCCAAATAACATCTAACAGCTCTCTTGTACAATTTAAAAAGCTTCTTAAGTCAAACTTAACAGACACCTGGCTATGTTCCTGCAACTCGCCAGGATAGGCTTCCCTTAGTCTCCTTGCCAACTATTGCCCTTTAAAATAAAGTGATAAGACATCTCAGTCAGTATTAATAACTTATGTAAGGCAATCACCTTATGTATCCTTAAAACTGTATTTTACTCATGATGATGTATAATGTGAACGCTTCAAGTAAAAGCTTTGTTTCTATCATGTATCTGTTATTTGCTATCAATGTAGTCATTTCCAAATTATTGTTAACTTGTTATTTGTCTGCAATTGCTACTTTTGTGTTCTTTTTTTGCATGTTTGTTAAACTATAAATTGTCTGTATAGGAGCTTTTCTCCCTGAGCCTTTGCTCAAAAAGGGTCTGGGTCCAGTCGGACTTTCCGGGTACACAAATGTAGAATAAATAAATAAATAATATTATATATACTTTATTTTTCCTGATCCACTGTCTTTTGACTGTTAAGCATAACCCAGTTAGGTTTGTGGATGACATGTTTGTAGACTGCATGATGCTGGCGTAAAATCTCTGTATATATTTTTTTTATTCTATTTAGACTGCTATAGAGTTTTTACATTTTCAGGCCCATTTTGCAAGGATAAGTATTCAGTTTTTTGATGTAAATATATTTTTTGATGCTAATGGGAAAAGGGCTACAGGAATATATAGTAAATCATGTTAGAAGCATTCATATCTTCGTAGAGTAAGCACACATCCCTATTTAATCTCTATCTCTATCTACCTTGCTATATACAGAAATATACCTGTAGGAATACTTCTCATTTGACTGGTAATGATCATATGTTCTGTGAAAGATATGAAAATGTAAAAGCTGACTTTTTATGTAATGGTTATGATGAAAATCAGGTTAATTCTGTTAGTAACCATGTCTTGGGAATGAAAAACACTGTGGCAATTTGTTTCTGAGTGAGAAGATAGCATGTGTGCAAATAATTAGGAAATCTGCATTTATGTTTCCAATTACATATTCCAGAAATGTGAATTAGGTTTTTGGCATAGTGAGAAATAACTGGGGTATTCTAACAGTGGATACAAAGATCAGTAGGACAGCAGGCTGTGTGCCAAGTTTTGTTTTTAAAAAATAAATGCAGTCTGAATGAGAGGCATTGTTACAGGAGCATTTTTGTGTGTGTAATGCATACACTTACTGTAGCTGTATCTGTTCCACAGATCACTATGCTTATTTTCTTACATATTGTAAGTATATACATTTATAAGTTTATATTTTATGCTGACTACATTTCTAAAAACTTGGTCTATAAGGCTTCATTCACTCTATTCTTATGTTGGAAAAATGAACAAAACTTTAAAAGGACATAAAAGTCAACATATGCATGATATCAAGACATATGAAACAAGAATGCTTTAGCAAATCATATATTACACAATGATGAGAAGCTTATGTTTTGTATTTATCCTTGCAAATTCTGAATTTATTTTTGTGCAGAAAACATTGAAGAGTATTCAGAAATAAAGAGCACATCATATTAGATGAAAATGTGGTTAAGTGTCCACACACAATAAAGGGAAATTCAGAGACATACACAGCATAAACTTCAGTAACAAAAGAAATAATGCAGCATATGTTAATGCAACTGCCTGCATGATTTGCAAATGAGTCAACATGCTGACAAGTGGCACCACTTAGGCAGATGTTGACATCATCATGGTGGCGTGATTTGGAAATGTACAAACACTGAATAGTGAGCTGTAGTGATCACTCTATGTCTAAACCATTTTTTTCTCTGTGAACAGGTGTAACACTCATGCTAAGATCCTAAGAGTGACATCTGCTTTAGCTGATCAGAAATTGTTAGTTGCTACATTGGAAGCCAGTCTCCATGATGTCCCACTATGTTGTAGAAGAGTCCTTAAGGAGATGACATATCACCTCCATGAGCGGGTCATATGGGAGCTAGCAGCCAAGTGCCATTCTCACATGCAATCAAGGGAAATGCATGGATTGCTTAAACTGGACACTAAGGTGTGAGTCCAACTAACCATCCTTGCCACATGGACCTCTCAGCATTTGACTGGGGACATACTAGGAATTATTTAGGCTTCAGCCCTGCAAATCAGGCAGCATTTTCTTGACATGATGCTGATACATGTGGAGGAGCATATTTGGTTTCCATGACAATAGAGATGAGAACTACCACTTTGTGGACATTCTACAACACAACACATTTCACTGAGGTCCTGGGGGACATTACTTTCAGGATTTCACCTGCACCATATGGCATCTAGCATATCAGTTAGAAGGGTTTCTACTCCATTGACTGACAGGTGGCATGCAGTGTACAGGGATTTATATACATTGTGTCTGCACACCATTCAGGCAATTCCAATGATTTCCACAGCTGGCATATGTGTGACCTTAATCAGAGTTTCATGGGTGGAACAATCTACAGAGTCACCTAATGGGGAGGTGCTCACAGTACCAACCACAGAGTTCATGAAGTTCCAGTTTCAGGAACTTAGGTAGCAGACCACCCATAATGGTATTTGTTGATAATGTTGCAGTTCATGCCACATACTCCTTAGGTCAATGACTGATAACTCCCATTTGCAGGACTTAATGAGTGGCAGACATGTTGTACAATGCCTGACTGGTAGAGACATAGAACATTGTTTAAGGTGTGTTTAAGTGTTGAAGTCCGACTTCCACTGTCTGGACACATCTGGTGGTGCATTGCATACAGTATTCCCCTGACACTTACAGCCAGGTATTTGAGGTCTGCACCATACTCTGCTTCATGGTACAATGAAAACTGTTCCAGCATGTGGAGACCATTGCATTGGCTGACATACCTGTACCAGCAGCTAAAAATGAGTCAGGTGAGGTGTCAAAGGGTGTGGCTGCAGTGGGCCCCACATGAAGCAGTGGTGGGTGCAATATGTTGAGACACTGACAAAAGAGGCAGTGTCTGGTCCACGGCCATGGGTCTTGACAGGATGAACAGTACAAAATTGATGTAGGCATTTACATACATAGGCCTATGGATTATTGTGCATTGACTGGCCACACTGTACATCACACATATCCATATGCACATTATCCAAAGGAGTGGTCAGGGTAAAGTGGCCAACATTTGCATAGATGGGGGAACAGTGGCATATGAGTGTAACATTGTCAGTGGTGGAATGGTCATGGCTAATGCCTGCAGTAAGCATGCACATGATTAGGATACTGTGGAGTGAGAGGGATCATGTCCACAGGTGATAAGGTGGAGCTTATGAAGGAGAATGGATGCTGGGTGTACCTCTAATGTCAGGTCTGTAGTTCTCTGGCACAGGGGATGGCATAACATGTTGGCTACATGTGAGGGAATGTCATCATGACCTCTGCTGTGCAGTTCTGGCAGATGAATGGAATCCGCTATGTCACTATCAGGTATTGTATGTGTTAGCCATGGTATACCTACAGGGGAGTGGGCTAGTGATGAATTGCAAGGCCATGAGCAGGAGGCCAATGGGGTCTACCCAGAGTAGAGCCAACTTGAATGTTGGCCATGCCCAGGTGAGCATCTACTACCAGGGATGAAGGCAGATATACACAGAGTGGCAGCCTCTGTAATGGTATTATTTATCCGTGTAAAGTGACTGCTTACTCCTTGCAGAGCACAACAGTCCTCTACCAGACCATGACAGACAGCTCCCTGAAGCTGCAGAGATGCTCTAATGGCCATCAAGGAGCTATCATGGCCTACACTCCCTGCAATGATGGAAGGCCTTTATGTAGACTATGAAGCATCTTGAGTAGCTCTGACATAATCTAATTAACTTTTGTCTGTGCTGTGATCACAGACCTGCACTGCAATGATTGATGCCAGTGATAACATCAACATCATGTAATGATATGGTACTAACTGCCACCAACAAGCCTGTCCCAAACAACTTATATGCATACCTTACAGGTGTTACCTACTTCTGACCTTACAGGCGATACTTACATCTGAGGCTGCTTGCACTGGTACTTACCGAGTATAAGATTTGGGGCTAACATGGACAGAAAATCCAATGCTAAACAACAATGATGTTAGACATTCATCAGCCAGACCTCAGCTGTGGGAGAGGTGAGTGTTACTTACACTGTTAGTGTTGCTGACAGTGCTACTGTGTCATTGGGCTGGGTCTGGTGCATGGTACTATCACTGCCATCCTCTACATAAATGCTGACATCAGGCTTGCGCTGACTTGTGCTGGATTCCCTCCCAGTGGACCTGTGAATGCATATGGGAAATTTATCAGTGAAGGGCCATGGTGATGCAGCAGTTAGTGTTGTCGCCTCACAGCAAGAGGTTCTCCCATTCGATTGTCAGCTGGAGCACCTTCTGTGTGGAGTCTGCATGTCCTCCCCACGGTCGAGTGATGCTAAAGACATGCAGGCAGGTGCAAGCGTGAATGAGAGTGCCTTCATTGCAGATTGGGCATCAGGCTGGCAACTCGGCACCATAAAAATCCACTGCCAATCATAAGCGGACCAGAGTTCCATTATGGCGACCCCTAACCGGGAAAAGCCAAAAGGAAAATAACTGCTGCATGTATAATCATGTAGCAGACAGACTTACAGACATCTCATTGTCTCTGATATGATAAATATTGTAAATATTCTTTCAAGGATGGCTCAGCAACATGAGCTGATGTTAACATGACAAGCTCTGACATAACTCTCAACTGTACAGATTTTCGCCTTATATTTTCAGTCTTTCTCAAAATTTGTGATTTTCTGGATATTTGTAGCAAATCATTAAGGACTGACTTCATTAAATAATGACAGTCATTTGAGTTTCAGATTTCATATCCGTCAGGAAATACATGGTGACACAAGATAATTTATTCTAGCAACCTTTCTAAGTTTATAAGAGCAATATTTAAAATTTGTCCATATTTCTTGGGTCTTTTTTCCATATTATTTTTGGCTTTGTCCAGATTTTTTGTGTTAAGAGGTTGAGAGCTATGCAAGCTCAACAAGTGAGAATTTGGACCTTGCATTATTTAACAGAAGCAAGACATCTTTACTATACACATATTTGAAGTCTGTTCTTCCGTTAGTTCATAATGTTTTGTAGTTATGCATCTGGAAGTAGCTATTTTATTTGCTTTGTATTGTTCTAGTTCAAAAATATACTTTACTTCTTTTTCATTCTTTCAAGATCTGTCCTCTTGGTACGCCACATCCTTCTATCATAGTTACACTTTGCTCTGCTATTTTATTCAGTTCTTATTTATG
This sequence comes from Protopterus annectens, assembly GCF_019279795.1. NCBI lineage: Eukaryota > Metazoa > Chordata > Ceratodontiformes > Protopteridae > Protopterus > Protopterus annectens. Next base: position 663,256,134 of record NC_056743.1, on the reverse strand, counting down.
TTTTGCATTTACAAATATTACTAGTCTTTTATCAGTTCAAGTTTCTGTCTTATGTTAGTATAAAAGATCATTCTCCTTGTAGTACACAGAACATTTAGTTAATCTGTCATTCACTTTGGCTCCTGCTTTAAATCAGTCTTTCACAGTTATAAACATACATTCTGTCTGAGACTTTCTATAAACATACCTTATGGGCATATACTTACCTTATGGGGCGGCTAACTCTGTTGCAGCCCTGATGTACTTGAGGGACAGGAATGTTGAACGGTATGTCTGAGAAATCTATAGAGAGATGCCTGGCAATGTCCCTCAGGAATAGCACTCACCTAGTACATCTCTCCTCACTGGCACTGTGGCAGCCGTACCTTGAGATGCAGGAGGTCTCAGTTTCTGTCTCGATGTCCAAGTGAGATAAATCCATAATTGCAGATATGCATATCTGAGTTAACTAGGCAGAGTGTAAAGGCACTATGTAGTGTCTTACACGAATGATATGTGCCACTACACACTTGGTGCATCCCCTCAGTTGCAGCCCTGATGTCCCTTGTATGACATAAATACAGATGGGTATGAATGGGCAAACCAAGTAGACATGTTATGCAATGTCACACAGGAACAGCACGTGGCACTACACAACTGGGGCATTCACAACAAACACTTGGACAGCCCTGATCAGCATGTGTCTCTCATCCAATCTACTAAGCACCATTTGCTAGTATTCTCTCATTGTGTCTATTGAGGAATAGTATGAAGTACCCAGCATCTCTGAGGTACTGATGTACTGGGGTGTGTATCCCAAGTTGTTGGCATATTCCCAGCTATGTCCTGGTACTTGCTCTTGGCATGGATAATCATGTAAGTAATGCTGCGATGCACCTACAACAATGTCCTGCTGTAACCAAATCACATTGATATACTACATTGATTCCTCTCACTTCTGATCCTTGAAGATCTTGCCCACTTTTCTTTTGTCAAAGATTTGTCTACCATATTTGTGAAGGTCCTACCAGAGTACCTCAGTTACCCGTGGGTGAACATTTCCAGGCAGTGATGTTTTTTCTGTTCCATAACAGGTGAGGTGTACCTGCAGATATGCATATGGATCAGTGTGGGCATGCAGAACCATACAAGTCTGCCAACATCTGCCAGTTCACTGTCCCTAGCACCCCTGTGTTCACAGCCTTTTGTACTGCTGTGCCTGAGTTAACTACTCTACCACTATCCCATAGTGCAGAACATAGGCTTGTGAGCAATTAGTACTTTCTCTTGTACTGTTGCCAAAAGCAAAGCATGTGTCCAATGTACTGAGGGTTCAATAACCTTAGTAGCCTGTCTTATTCTCTGTGTACCTATACAACAGTGTATAGACATTGCTGCAGTAAGACTGAGAATTAGCCTGCCTGTTCCCTTTGCACTGGCTGGATGCCCCCTTCCTACAGGACTGTCAGATGTCTCTCACGGTCAGACCTGTGTTAGGACACACAATGTAACACTGTGTGACAGGGAATATGAATGAAAGTCATGTACCCTCGAGTGTTGACTGTAATGGTGGTGTGTCCATTACTAGTAATCCTGTCTGTTGTCCTTTTACCCATATGTCAGTATACTCAAATATCCACTTTTCCCAGAACTCATGCTGTTTGTTATAATGGAGTCTCCCAAAAAAATGGTGACTATGTTTTTTTACAAAATGAATACAAGGCGTAACAAACCTGCCTTATGCAGAACACCTTAAAGCCCTTTCCCTGTACTCAGTCTTCTATGGATTGCCGAGCGGTGATCTATGTCTGGTTTACAAGGCATCCACAAACCCCACACTTATGGATCTCCTCCATATTCTTAAGTCAAACAGTACCAGAACTATAAGGTTGAGGGACCTAAATTTTGTCTGTGACTTAATCAGAACTTGCTGGAGATGTCTCAAAGACTGCTTTCCTATAGAATAGGCTTCCCATCCATGTGAAGCTGAGTTTAAGTGTAACATAGACCAGTGGATGGGGAATAGAAAATTTACATTGGACCTGGCACCCATGTCCCTTATAGACAGTGGCAGCTTATTAATACCTGGCCCTCAATGTCCTATTTGGATACAGGATATTATTATTATTCTTTTGGGAAATCTTGGCTAGGTTTAGAAAGGCCCCCCTGGATCATTAACCTAGTAACATCTGTGAATCTCTGAATTAAGACACAACAGGGCTTGCAGTACAGCTATTATGGTAATAAGGTGGTTAAACATGATTTTCGGTGAATCTCACCAGTAACACAATGTGTTATTACTCCGTATTCCCAGCTATGGGGTACTGTGACTTGCACAATGGCATTTAGATGAAGTATAAGGTGTGTACCTGTGCATCCAGGTGTACTAGTACAGATTTGCATCATGCTAATAACCATTGTTATGAGGTTATGCAGCTTCTTACCATGGCTGAGCTCGAACATGGAATTTACACTGGGTATATCCACGTTCTTCTGCCCACCTTATTCTATATAATGATGGTCCCCTTCCTTGTGTGTGCCACTTCCACACCCTTATTTGTAGTCTGTTCCTCCCCATAACTAGTTGTCTACCTTTTTCCCAGCTACATATATCTACTGTTTCCCTGCTTTGTGTTAGTACCGTCCATCTTAGTCTTTGTTTACATTATGCTTGTATGTCTGCCCCTGCTGTTATCTGCATACCTCCATCCTTTATACAAATTCTCCCATGCTTAATTTTTCTAAGAGAATCAAAAGAGCACCTTCTTCCACCAGCCTCCTATCACACTTCCTTCCCCTATTGTCCTTCTGTATATTTGTCTGCTCACTCTTTTTCCTGTCTAAGTGCTCTGTCATCTCCTTTCCATTTATTCTGACATTAGCCTCATTGGGCTGCATATACTTCCATGGCCTCACTAATTACTACACATTACTTTTTTTTCTGAATACCCCAGCTGAGTTGTTCTTTAAAAATACAAGTAGGACTCTGTAATAGATAGAAAGATTTATTTACTGATTGCTGACAACAGGCAACTACATAGTTTATTGCATAAAAAGGCAAAATCCCTGGAAATGAAGACATTTGGCCTATCATTGTTGGGGTAGTTTTGTGCCTGGAACAGTGTTTCATGAAGTATGCCATGCAACACAAGAGACACGCATAAGGAGCATGAAGCAATCTGGACATATTCTGTTGATAAATCTAGCTAGGAGGAAGATGTTTGAATTTATTTTGGGACAAAACCTAACTAAACAAGTATTACTTTATTTACTGACATTACAATACTGGGAACGTCTGACTGGTAAGTGCCCATGTTCAGTGAGGGCCTGGTGAGAAAAGCTCCAAAGTATTACAAAAATATTTAAGAACAATAATTTTGCACTCTTCAAAAATAATACAAAAACATCTACAGTTTATATAATTATACCAAATTAGACTTAATGTTAAAACATTTGTTAAGAATAGATTCAACTAACATGACAATGATTTAATATTAGGAAAAATTGTAACCGCTTCATAGAGAAATTAAACCTAAGTTAGTATAATACAAACAGGAACTGCAATATGAAGTGAAAGAAAAAAACAACAGTGTTATGGCATACTTAGAAAGACATTCAGGTGAGAGAAAAAGATTGAAGCAAGGAAGTGAGTGAAAGAGGGGAGAGTGAGAAGGAATAAGGTGTGAACAGGTACTTGTTTATATTTAGGGATATAGTGTAACCTGTTGTTGTGTAAGAACACACCTGCCCTATTTTACTGTCTTCAGACTCTTACATATTAATTTTTTCTTTGCCCTGCTTTTAGCTGTTAGTAATACCTCTCTCTCCCCCTCCAAAGCCCCTCTCTATTGTATTTTTAACCATACAGTAATGGGTTTGCTTCAAGTTAATCTACTAGTGTAGCTTGATGCCAGTGTCCTTTTGGAAGCTTACTTCTGCTCATATTTTATTTCTTTTTATTTTATTTCTGGTGTCTATACCTTTAGAAACTTTATATCCTTGTCTTTCAAGCTAGTTTTTCACTATCTTTTTGTTGATTGTTTCTATGACTTCATCTTGACCAAGGTGCTAGCCCAGCCCAGTATTAGTCATTACCCCTCCTCTCACCTCACTTCCTCTTCCTAGTCTTCATAGGTGCCTCACAACAGCAGGAGACATTTTGAAACCTTCTTTCCCCTTCATGCTACTGAGCATCTGCTGCTCTGTGGAAGGTAAAATTTGGATTCTTTGGCATTAACTGTTTTGTGATGTCCTTTCTGTTGCCTTAAGTGCTTGAAATCATGCAATATTTGGTGATTATTCTGTTGCTTTATCTGCTTTAGGTCATATAGTATTTTGTGGTTATATTGAGATGAATATTGCTTGCATATGCAGTCTCTGGTATACTTTTTCTCGCGACTCTAGTTTTGTGAATATTTAAAGTCTATTTTCCCTGTCGCAAGGAGCTCCAGCACCTTACGATCATGGGTAGCTTAGCATTTAAATTGTACTCATATTATTTCTTGTTTTTTAATGAAAGAAAACTGTAAATGTGAATATTTACCAACTAAGTTTCTTGTTGCAAGGAGCACCAGCACCTTAACTTCACATTTAGATGTATTTGTAGTATTTTCACTGTAATTTATTGGTGTAGTACTAAACGTAAAGGAAGAACTATTGCCTGAAAGTGTACCAATTGTTCTTGTCCTCAGTATCCTGAATTTCTGTTTTCCTGCTTTGTGAATTATTGCCTTGTGTATGTCTACACTGTGCTGTTGTTAACTACTGTTGTTCTGCATTACTTTATGCATAGGTGTAAACACTGCTGTATTCTTAGGTAGCTATATGTGTAAGACACTTATATAATGAAAATTAATGCTAGGTATACTGCCTCTGCCTACCTGTATTACTTTTTTTCTCTCTACCCATGGTATTTTTGTCTCTTGCTCTTTTCCTGAATTACTTGCTCATAACTAATAACCCTCCTCTCTGTTTTTATAGCCCTACTGGATTTTTCCCTATGGTTTTCTCCTGGCCACAGTACAGGCAACAGAGGTTTGAGGACCTTAACAGATACCCCGCAACTCTAACCATCAGTCTGGAAGCCACCATTTTAAGCTCAAAATAATACCACTGAAGTATGTGTCCCAGTAAATAACTACTACATAAGCTAATCTTTTAATTAATGCTAGACTTTATAAGCACAACAATAATTTACAGTGTTCTTTTGCTAGTTGCCATGAAAAGCAGACGCCAGCAGCTCCTATCCTTTCTCTTTGGTCACCCACTATCCTCATACTGTTTGTGTATATTCTTTTGTTCTGTACTTTACCCTTTCCTGAATTAATTTCTAGCCTCACTCATAACTGCCTTTCCTAGTGCACCTGCCCTATTTTACTGTCTTCAGACTCTTACATATTAATGTTTTTTTTTGCCCTGCTTTTAGCTGCTAGTAATACCGCTCTCTCCCCCTCCAAAGCCCCTCTCTGCTGTAGCTTATTTTTAGCCATACAGCACTGGGTTTGCTTCAAGTAAATCTACTTGTGTAGCTTGAGGCCAGTGACCTTTTGTAAGCATACTTCTACTCATATTTTATTTCTTTTTATTTTATTTCTGGTGACTATACCTTTAGAAACTTTATATCCTTATCTCTCAAGCTAGTTTTCACTATCTTTTTCTGATTGTTTCTATGACTTCATCTTGACCAGGGTGCTAGCCCCGCTCTGTTCACCCTGGCTATGCACGGGCTCACTTTGCTCCCCTACCCTACCCCCATTCCCACCCACCCACATTACAATTACCTTTATACCTAACTATCCCTCCCCTTGCTGTCCCACTAGCCACTACAATTCCACTTCTTGCTTATTGCCACAAGGACCTTACTAATCTGTCAGTCTTGTCAACACCACTTCCTCTATACCACTGTCTCTTCCTACTCTATCTGACCATATTTTATTCCAACATGTATTATTTTCTAATATCTTCTACACTACTTATTCTCTCTATCTCCACCTCTTACCACTCCAATCTCTCTGACCCACTCCTATGTTCACCAACTTCTCACTCATACAACATATATCCAGCTACTTAATCTTTTACTATCTCCCCTAATCTCTTTACTACATCTACCTCAAGTCTATATAAACTATCCATAATACAGGTTTTTAATCCTTCCCACAAAGCTAAGTCAAAACTATACAAACTCCATCTAGCATCTTCTACACACTCTCTCCTCACTAAAAACCTACTTTGTTCTGGTGATATCCATCCCAACCCTGGCCCCTCTTCTCTCCCCAAAACTATCTCTACACTGCCCCCATCTTACTCCTCTAACAGTCTCCAACCTCAGTCACAACAATCATCTCCATCCAAATACTTAACTATTTACTCATTGAATATTCAGAGTCTAGCAAATAAAGTCAGTGAGCTGCACTCGTGGATTGCTCTCAATACCCCTCACATCCTCTCCCTATCTGAAACCTGGCTCAAGCCACAAATCTCAAATAGGGAAATACTCCCACCAGGTTATATCTTTTGATCTGATAGACCAGTAGAAAAAGGAGGTGGCATGGCCATCCTCTACTCAAACAACCTTAACCTCTCACCATACCCATCCTCAATTCCTGACTTCCTCCCAGCTGATATCATCATCATTAACTGCCATCTGAATCCCCACAAAAAACTTGCAATTGCCGCTATCTACCTTCCTCCTGGTAACAATCTGCCCATTCTTGAAAACATCTTATCCTGGTTCTCACACAACATACCATATAAGACACTTATCCTTGGTGGTCAACATTGATTGGTCCAAACTCACAACTGACTCCCCCCAACTTAGTATCCACCTACACGGCTTCCACCAACTTATAACATCACCCATTCGCTTCCATAAAAATTCCACTTCCAGCTCCATCATAGACTGGATCCTTACCAATTCCCCCACCAATACCACAATCCCAGCACCTTACCTGACTCCCTCAGTGATCATCTCCATACCACAATCTTAAGACACTACTCCCATATTCCTAAACCGCACCTTATCAAAGACCGTTGAAAACTATCAACTTTCAATTCATCCCAATTTAACTCCATTCCCCACAACATAGATTGGCCCATCCTAAAACACCTCCCCCTAAACGATGTTGTAAGCACTTTCAATAGCATCTTCATGAATACTCTAAACTCCTTAGCTCCCTCTAGGAAGATCAGAGTAAAATCAAATAATGCTTCCTGGCTCTCCAAAGAGACTAGGTCCCTTATGAAATAAAGAGATCATGCTTGGAAAACCTGGACTAAAACTAAACAACCACCTTTTCTTCAAAAATACAGGCAACGGAGGAACCTTGCAAAAAAACATACAACTAATGACAAAAAGTTATACTATAGCTCTGCTCAGCTTAACAACAAATCCAATCCTCGAAAATGTTGGTCAACTCTCAACATCATCATCTATCCTGGAAAGCCCTCTAATCCCTCCCCATACCCTAACTCTTACTCTCAGGAAACAGCTACCCTCCTGAATAGACACTTTATCTCTTCCATCCAAAATCTGGTAACCTCTAAGCCAAACTCTACTTCGACACCCACCCCTCCAAGTCCCACTAACACAACTTTTTCTTCTTTTGAACAAGTTCCCATTACTTACATCAAATCTCTACTAGTCAAGCTAAAATTTTGCTCTCCTTCCAATGACAATCTATCTCCTACATTCCTCAAACTTGCTGCTGACTCAATTGCCTATCCTATATCTATACTAATTAATCGATCTATTTGGGAATCAACTGTCCCCATCCTTTGGAAATCTTTCTTCACTATCCCTCTTCATAAAGTTGGAAACTCCACTGACCCCTAAATCTACTGACCCATTGCCATTCTGTCCCCCCTCTCCAAGATATTAGAAAAATGTATTCACTTACAGCTTCTCAATCACCTCCTCACACACCACTTACTTACCCCTACCCAACATGGATTTCGTCCTCACCACAGCACCACCACTGCCCTCCTCTCCTTCACTAATATCATTGCAGAGGCCCTAGACAACAATAAACTAATTTCCTGTCTCTTCCTAGATCTCTTCAAAGCCTTCAATGCCGTCTCTCATCCTCTACTACTATCCATACTCACAAATCTCCAGCTATCCTCCTCCGCACTTGCCTGATTTAATAGTTACCTATCTGGCAGGGAACAATCTGTCAAATGATTCTCATCCTCCTTACCTTTCCTTCCTATCTCAACTGGTGTTCCCCAAGGCTCTATCTTAGGACCCCTTTTGTTTAACATCTTCAACAATGATCTTTACACCTCATGCAAAGAATCCTCCCTTATTCGGTATGCCAATGACTCCACACTTATATCCATCTCAAATAACATTCCTGAACTACACTCCCTGTCCCAACAGGCCCTACTATCCACTTAACAATGGCGCTCTCATAACCTATTGATCCTAAATCCCAAAAAGACCAAACTCCTACTTTTCCTTACCCATTCTCTTTCTCATTACAAAACCTCCTTTTTTATTACATCTTCTAACAATACAGCTATCCAACCTGACACCCACACAAAACCCCTAGGGGTCATTATCGATGACGAACTAAAGTTCAATCTACACATACTCCAATGTATAAAAAAAAAACAAACCAGAAACTAGGTCTGCTATATCAGAACAAAAAATTCCTAAACCCTGAATCTACACTTAACCTGGGCCAGGCACTCCTCCTCCCCTCCCTCTTATACACCGCCCCAGTTCTTACCAATATCCAGGTCTCCACTCTAAACAAATTCCAACAGACTTACCATAAAATAGCCAGATTCATTACTAACTCCCCATACAACTCACGCCATTGCATTTCTTTAAACTCTCTTCAATGGCTTGAACTTCCCCAATTTCTGCTATCTTATCAATTTCATATGCTACACTCTATTCTTTACAAACCCTCCTTCTTTCCATCTCTATCTTCCTTAGTCTCCATCTACATCCCATCCCGGACCCTCCATACTTCTAACTAATAATTACTTGATATCTACCACCCAAAAAGGTCAGTAGGCAAACTACTCTACAAGCACTCCCTTGTCCATGCTTGGAACAAACTTCCCCTTGACTTACGTTCAATCTCCCACACCTCATATCTTAAAAATGAACTAAAAGCTTATTTTCTCAATTCCAGAACCTGCCCTTGCCATGACCCTACCCAGTCTTCCTTCCCTTTATGTACCCTCAAAAGGACCATACTTAGTACCTCATTAAACCTCTCTCTCCGATGTGTCTACTATGCATTTGCTTAATTTTATACAAACAAAAAATGTTTATTGTTGACCTATTGAATTATATCAATGTAAAGTTGTTAGGGAATCCTAGCTTAGGGATACTATACTATCTATGAAACAAGAGTTGAATTCTGTTGAAGTTTTGAGTGGTGAGTTATTGGGAAAGGGGTTAAGGTTGAATTTTTGATCAGGATGCATGAATTATTTAATAGCTGACCAGATTTTCTCAGGGTTGTGTTTACTGTTGTTCTGAAAGTTGTTATATTATAGTTTATTTGTTTTGATTTATTTTTTGTTAGTATGGTTGTGGAGCATTTTGAAGTTTTCAAGATATTGTAGCGTTTTATATTTTTTACATTCTTTTTGTGCTTTTTCTCTGTCTTGCAGTAGCAGTCTGTTCTTATTGGATAGTCAAATTGCATTATTTGCTTTTGTCTTTCACCAGAGACAAATTGTCCTAAAGGACCATTTTAAGCCAATCTATTAATCTGAGGTCAGAATCAAAACCTTTACCTAGTAAATATGAGGCAAAGACCTTAACCAGTTCCAAACCCACCTACCCCCTCCTTGGGGTTGCAAGGCTATTTAGGAAAGTTGTATTGAATTCATTTACAGAATCATCTAAAGGGGGGTAGGATGCTCCAATTAATAGAGGATAAGATACTAATGAGTACTTCTAGATTATACTTCGACATGCTGCATGCTGTTTGAGAGGATGTGTGAGTTGTCTGGTTGTACATTTTTGGAGATGGTCAATTAAGAGAGTCTGACATTATACTTCTGGTTGTATATCTGCTAGGGTCTAATAATAGGATTCAGTCTAATAAGGAATTTCATGTATTGACATAATGTGTGTGGCTATTAATTAGCTGTGTGAAACCATACAAGTTCATGTGTATTTTTTCTTGTGGAATTGTTATGTCTATCCAATGTAGGATATTTTCCCAACCTCAGGTCAGTTATTACAAAGAACAATCAGTTTATAGCTGATACAGGGCAATTAACAAGGAGCCACAAAGCAGAACAGGTTTTCTTATATTTACTGGATGCAAAAACCAGGAAACTAGGAAGACTAAGTAAATGGCATATACAGTGTAATCCACAGGTCAGAAGAAAGGACAGTGGCCTGCTTACTAACTGCTCCTTCAAATACAAGGACTACTACTGAAACCTTAATTCAGTACACCAATTTAATTCACTGAACAGTCAAAGATTGAATATTTCAAAGAACCATTTAGGTCAGTCAGCCGAAAACATCAAAGAAAAAGTAAATGGTTTGAAAATTGTGGACAATGATTTGTCAATTTATCCTCACAAGATCTACTGAATGATGAAATTGGTGTATTGAATAAATATTTGAGTTTTGTTCCATCTTTTTATGTTTCACACTACTCTACTCTAATAGATATTAAATATTTCTGTCGGATGTTAAATTTAAAATTTTGTTATAGCCAAAAACAAAATGAAATGCTTCATTTTGGGACAACTTTTTATTTAAAAAAAAATCGAAGTTTCGGCCTCCATATCATCATGCTGTGAAATTGTTTGAGCAATATGTATTATGTGAGTTATATAATAATCAGGTTATGATTTTTAGAAATTTTGACCACAACTTAAGTAAACAACAAAAGGAAGCACTTAAGGGTTTGGGTCAAAATGAATAAATGATAGTGGTGAAGGCTGATAAAAGTG